>NC_031772.1:4280608-4373871 GCF_001522545.3 Parus major
AATGAGGGGAGTTCTCCACACACCCGTGCCCGGGTGCAGGAATCATCTGGTGAATAAAGCACACAACATTTAAATAGTTCGGGCAACAGTTTCAGTTCTGTGGGTCTCTTAGGGTGAAAATCCGACGTACCTGGTTAAAGGTTACCAAGTGAATACAACGTCGAAACAGTTTTTTAATATATAAAAGTAGGATACAGACATGAACTTTCTCATAACGAGCATAGCAACTTGTTTTGGAAACTTTGCATTACTCTGTCACAAGATTAAGCACCTGCTGTACAAACCTGAGCAAAGGAGGACTTGGGCAATGCTTGGTGCCTGTTCTATGTCTTCTATTCCTTAGAGGAATCCAAAGCCGGAGCTGTGTTTCCAAGTAAAGCGTAAAGGCAGAAATGGATTTGTGGGAAATGTGGCCCAAACCCCTCAGAAGCTGAGAGGAGATTGCTCAGAGCCACCTGCGGGAGTGAGGGGGTGTCCCTGTCTGGGGGTCAGAGCACAGAGCCACCGGGGTCTGGGAGTTGGGTGGGTGACCCAAGGTGGCCATCCTGAGATCCTGCTGACCACAGCTGGAGTGTTGTGTCCAGTTCTGGGCCCCTCAGGACAAGAGAGACATGGAGCTTCTCTAATTTGCAAAAGATTCATCCTCCTGGACTTTTACCTCCTTAGCAGAGAACTTGGAGACTTATATTTTACACTCCCCTTTTTTTCTTTAAAGAGTAAAGCCACATAACACAGCACACAGCAAAGTAAATTCAGTAGGAAGGACATTCTAGTCATTTTGTCTAGCTCTAGCAAGAGACGGACATTCTTATGACAAAATAATTTCTAACTGCCCAATATGATTAAGAAATGAAGGGGAAAATACCTGGAAGTTAATGACAAAACTGAACACTGGGGGAAATGGTGAGAGAGACATTCAGTTTAGCCAGCTCTGTTCTTGCCAGCACCGTGGATATTGACAGCACCTTGTCTGCTC
Organism: Parus major; assembly: GCF_001522545.3. NCBI lineage: Eukaryota > Metazoa > Chordata > Aves > Passeriformes > Paridae > Parus > Parus major. Next base: position 4,281,585 of record NC_031772.1, read on the forward strand.
CTCCTACTCCTTTTTGGAGCAAATTGAACACTCACATTCTGTGGTCACTCTTGAGGTTGGTACAACAGAGCTGGATTGAGGTCAACAACCACCACAGTTTGTCAGATTGTGGAACCACCCAGGGCTGAGAAGTGACAGAAAAAAGAGATTCACAGAGACAATTCTCTGACACAAGAATTTCTGAGGTCAGAACGGTTTAAACTGATAGTCTGGGCTCTAAACACATGTGCAAACAACATTTCTGTGTTTCTGAAGGTAAGAGAGGGAACCAGACTCACTTCTTTTATTTCTGACAGAATTTGCAGCAGTAGAAGTAAACCCAGTGAAATTTGCCCACTTTGAATTTTTGTTACATTGAGGGAAAACCAAATATCAAAAAACCCTTTCTAAAACCCTTAAAATTCTGGTTTTGTAGTTTCACATATTACCTAATACTAAAAAAAATCGTTTAATATAAATCGCAATATAATGTGCCTCAGACTTTTTGGAAAATGGGAAATAAATCCCAGTCTTCAGTGTCTTTCATTTGTTACTTAGTGGCAAGGTAGTCAATCTTCCATAACTTCATTTATTTTCCTCATTTACAGAAAAGTTACAAAGGAAGCCAGGGTGGTTTTAAAGACAAAACATTCCAGTTGTTGGGATCAACACAGAAGACAAAGCAAAAAAGACAAGGGACAAGAGAATGGCTCTGTAGGTAAAAAGACAAGGGACAAGAGAATGGCTCTGTAGGTAAAAAGACAAGGGACAAGGGAATGGCTCTGTAGGTATTTGATAAGTCTTGGGACAGAGAGAGGCCAAGTCCTTGGCTGTGGTTGTACCACACTGCCAGGCCAGACCCTTGTGCACTGCAGCATCAGGGATTTACAGGAAGCTCTCACCAATTAGACAGTAAATAAATCAGATGGTAATGTCATATCATATCAGGTTTTCTTTTACTATTATCCTCTATACCTTCTCTTTGCAATAACTTATTAGCACTCTCTAATAAGGACGGCAATTTCCTCTGTGTCCCACCAGGGTCTCATTGGTCTCTCAGCACCTCGATTGTCCAGTGATCACACAGCATTCCAAGACATTTCTGATACAGGAAGCACTTGTTCTTAGTATCTCTGTAAAGACATTAGAATGAAACCAGTGGCATGACACACACTCCCCAGCATGTTTGCTATTAAAATAGTCTATATATAATCAAACTACATTTTTATGTATTTCTTTTCTTAGTGGGTGCTGCTTCTGAGTGTGCACTCACCAAGAGCTTTGGATGATGATTTTCATGCAAATAACTGAAAGCATTACCACTGTTTGCAGACAGACTGAAACAGCTTTGGAAATATTTAAAAACATTTCAGCAGGGTCTGTAACATTCCTGAAGAAAACACCTGCACAGTGAAAGGTGGCTGTAGGTTTTCTGTGAGCTCACATCTTTACTTAGTGACAAACACTATCAATTTAGTGATGATTTGTATTCAGTACCAGGATGATGATATAATTAATATGCAGAATATGTAATTAATATGCAGAAAAGGTAATTAATATGCAGAGGGATGTAATTTATACGTACCTGGTACTGTCTTGCCTCTGGATAAACTGGATAAGGCAAATCCTTCCTGGGATAGTCAAACTTGTCCCGCTGGGCTCGGGACTGAGGGAAATAATCTGATGATGGATCTGCTGGCCTTAGAGGCTGAGCATACACAGGACTGTGCAAAAGAGAAAAAGGTTATTAAAACCTTGTAATACACTACAAATTGCACAAAGGGTTAGTTTAAACTGAAATATAACAATATTAAAACTCACTACTGAGCATGATAATATTAAATAATAATAATAAATATTAAATCAGGGTACTGAGGCAATAACACCTAAAAGGTCTTAAGTTCATTTTACTGTCACACCCTCATCCTCCTGCAAGCAGAGAAGACTGAATTTATAGAAGCAACGTTCTCTTTAAGCTTTTTTTCTCTTCACAACAAACAATGCCACAGTACAATTTTCTACATTCCTACAATGATTTTCAAAATGTTTTAAATTCACCATAGCTATACCTTCAATATTTTCAGCATTAATGTTGAAAAAAGCCAGAGCTCCTTGAGGGACTGAAACATCAGCAAGCTCCAGCCTGTCTGCAGCAGAACCCTGCTACATGTGAGGAGACTGCTGTGCTCTCACTGAGCTGCACCCTGGCAAACAAGTTCTCTGCAGAAGTTGCAGTAAGAGCTGCAGCAGTTGGCTGGGTGCTGAGGGGGTTTCAAGTGAGGAAGCACAAGCAGGGAACTGTGTTTCTAAACAGTAATGAAATTAATGCCTCTGGGATTAGAGAAAAAACAGAGCCTCTGGATAAAGCAGTATTTTAGGATTTGTATGTGAATAATCCAGTCAAAAGCTTTGCCATTTACTGGACCTTTGTTGCTTGCTGTGCCACTGGCAAGGCTGCAAAGTCATTCTGAGTCTCCAAACAAGGGTATCAAGTGAGAATGAGCACAAAAGACAAAAAGTAGCAGCATACCTGTAATTCTGCCTTTGATTTGGGACTGAGGCATCATTAAAATCTTGTCTTTTCAGTACAACTTTTGGAATTTGTCCAACCCAGGTATCCTGTGTGTAGGGGACCAGGTGGTTACACAGAGCAAAATGACAACAAATTACAATAACCAGCTCTCCAGGTACAGTATGTTAGAAGGTATAAACCCGTTTTTCACTTGTCTGGGCTACAACTCTCAGACTGGGATGTGAGAAAGCCCCAAGTCCTGCAGCTCTGACCCAAAAGGATTCCTTTCACAAAGGGTTTTCTCCCCTACCAAACTGCAGGATTGGGTCTGATCACCTTGGGAACAACAGCATCAACAGGACTAAATTCCAAATTAGTTAAAAATTGAACAGCACCATCTCCTGGTAAAGGCAGGCTCAGACCTGCTGCATTGCCAAGCTATTGATACTCTACAGATGGATTTAGCAGAAAATAATGTAGCAGACTAGATTATTTTCTCCCTTTTCTCAGACAGCATTCAATGTTTCTTTCTCACACACTGTGTGTTCCTTAATATGTAAAATAATCCCTTAAAGTACCAAATGAGGAATGAACACATACACAAACAAATATTCCCTTTCCATGATTCTTTGTATTTTATATTGGTTTTTAATGGTATTTATCCATCTTTTCTCTTCTTACCACTAGTTCAAGCCATGAGCTCTACTACATCTTGCCTAATGGAGAAAACTAGTATAGCAGAGCATGATCTCTTTTTAAAGCTAGTCTTCTAACTGGCCAAAAATGGAAATATTTTCTGAATATCCTGTAAAAGTAATTCCCTAGTTTTTTGTTTTCTCCTATGCAAATTAGCTTCGCTTAATCCTTGATGATGATATTTCACCTTCTCACATGCATTCAGCTGATCTTGGAAATCAAAAGCTAGGGAGACTTTAAACTCAAATTCCTTTTTTTTTTTTTTTTGCTCTTCCCATCCCATTGTGCTAAATCACCAAGGCCTGGGGGCTGTGCTGTGCCCCCCTGTGCCATCTCTTACCCCGGCTGGCTGATGGTGGCCGTGCCCCAGGCTGGCAGCTGTGTCACCATTGAATGCAGGGTTCTGCTGTGCTCCACTGGGTGGAGGCTGCGGCTGCTTCCTGGGGGGAACAGTGGGAATTTAGAGCATTAGCAATGGTGAGGGTCTTGACAGATGTTTTTTGTGCTGCAGATTGTTTCAACAGCCATGTCAGAGCTTTAGATGTCCTGTGGCAATGGCTGTACAAGAGCTGGGTATTATTACAGCTTTTCTGTGTCAGAGAAAGTACCAGTGACACACTACTGGGGCTCAGTGACAGAGGGAAAAACCCATATTGTCTTACTTGGGAGAGGTGTCACTGGGAAAAAGTGTTGAAAGCAAAAAGCAGCTCAGATTGCCAATATCTGAGACCCAAGGGTGGGAAGAATCATGTTTAAACCTCTTGTCAATGATTATCAGTTTTACTCCCTTTTTTTTTTAAACCTGTGGAAAAAAAGCCAATCCTTAAGAGCAAATAAATCAGAAATACACACTTGGTAGTGTTGAATTTAAGTAGTAAGTGTACTTATCAATCTTTAAAGCTTGCCTGGTGAGCCCTAAAGAAAGCAATGACTGAGTGAAGTTCTGCATGCAGTGGTAAAATGCTGAGTAAGTGCTGAGTGCTCAGGTAAGAAGCTTTGAGTTAGTTTTAAATGGTATAAATAGTATATTGGCAATATGGCAACCTTGTGCTTTTAAATATCCAGAGGTTAAAAATTAACCAGAATGCCAGACTCCTTTTGCTGTACTTCCATTTTGAGTACAAAACTCCTTATAAGTGCACCCAGAGTCACTTACCCAGCCTTTTCCACTTTCAAGCAGTAGACAACAGAAAATATTACAACCACTATGATAACCAGTCCCACTGCAGGAAGAGTAGCCACTAAAATGAAATCCAGGGTATTCCAAAGGTGGTTACATTTGGGACCCATGTACCAATACTCCTTCCAGCCGCTTCTGAAGTAATCACATCTGCAAATAAAAATATTCACTTTTAGCAACAGTATTTTAATTCAAAAGTAAGCAATACCAGAAAAGTATAATATTTTGCTATATAATTATTTATTATTCAACACTGCAGGGGCCAAGAGAGTCATTATTTTCCCTATTTGTTCAAAGGTGTTTTTTATCTTAGTTACACCCATCTGTTTCCAGATTTGATGCAAAAGTAATTTGCCAGGCTCTGAGTATCCAAGTCCAAGTTGGCACTTCAGGAGTCCAAGATAAGAAGCTTTGCTGGGAACTGGGAACAGGGTGCAGTACATAAGTCATGGCCTGGCTCAGGTCAAAAATGTCTTTGTCTGCTGTCAGCATGGCAAAGCTGCTGAGTGGAAGTGAAACCTCACATTTCTGGCTGTCATTATGATACTGGTTTTTTAAAAGGCAAAAAAACCCCATCTACATAATGGAGAATAGAACATTAAGATATCTATTTCTTTTTTAAACTCCACAGAAAATTTGATCAACCTGAGAAAAAAAATGAACTTGCAATTACACAACTAATTCAGTTCTTAAGTAAAATAGTTGAGAGAACAGGGAGCATGTAAAAATTAAGGTTTACAGTGATTACCTACATTAGGAATGACATGGCCCACACATATTTTTAGAAAGAAAACACTATGCCCAGATCCCAGGTTTGATGCATTGTACCAGAGTTATAAACTTATGCAGATTGTGAATGAAGATCAACATTTATTTTCATGGGTCACTTTGACCCAGTTTTGGGTCTAAATTTAGTTCATCATTTAATTTGATATTTACATGGCATGTATTTAAACAAACAAACCAAGCCCACACAGTACCTGCAAAAAGGTTTTTCATTTTTACACTGGCAAGAAATACTTTTAGGACAGAATTCATCTGCATTACCCAGACAGGCCTTAAAGTCTGCAACTCCAGTGCAGTTGGCTGTGAATTAAAACAAAACAAGTATTTAATGCAATTATACAGTAACATACTGTCAGTGGGCTGTGTTGCTAATTACACCAGAAATTTAAGCTTCCTATGTACTCTGTAGATGATACTAAATCTTGCTTTCCAGTGACTCTTCCCTTGAGAATTTTGAAGCTATTTGAGAAATGAAAATTTACCTGCTTAGATTACTTTACCCTGAATATGCACCCATCTTCCAGTCAGCCAGGAAATGGTGTGGCTTGTGTTACGATTCTTATCTCATAATTTTAAGTGTGGTTGTGTCTGAATTCCACTATATATCATCTCTGGATTGTTGGCAAGGACTAAAAGTCATGAGATTCATTAGAGATTCCAACCTTCCAGTTATAATCCAAATTAGATCCTTTTTGTGTGTTTTGCAATGGGATTATTCCTTGGTTTAGCCTACAAAGGGATCTGGTTTGCATTAGTGTTGGTTCTCCTCTACCTCTTTTGCTGTGTAAACACTGGGCTGTAAATTATGTCCCAGAATCTGTTTACAGCATTTCACAGATATTTGGCTGGCTAAAAATAACTCCCTGAGCAGCCTGAATCAGCCATCAAACACCAGCACATTTGGCACTCCCAAACCCACATCCTTTGCTACCTGTTCCTCTCCTGCTCAGGACTCGGACTCAGTGCCAGGCACCAACCTGAACACTTAAAAAACCCCCCAGTCTGCCACCAGAGCCAAATATAATTGTGCACAACCGTTCCCAGTGAGAGGATCCACGTTTGGGATGAAGCCAGAGTCAGACCTGGCCGAGATCTCTGAGCAGACCCTTCCAAGCCCAGCAGGCAGCTGCTGGAGCAGCTTTAATGCCATTGTTAGGAGGGGCCTTCCACCAGAATAAACTCCTGACTGATGCATTATTAGCCAGAGGAACTGTGATGGGAGCAGTCTGCATTGCAAAAAAAGATGGGAGCCTCTTTCCTTTCCGCTGTCCAAGTCCATCTGATCCAACATTTGCTGCTTATCAGAGATAAATCTAAATGATTACAGTGACCAAGGCTTGTACCAATCCATTTACATACATGCATGCTGTCCTCTCCAAGAGGGCATCAGCACTGAAACATTTTCCAAGGAAACCTAACTACAGGTCATGTGTTATTCCTATAAAGTACAGAGCAATGAAAAACCCCAAGTAGCATTTGGCATGGCTCACCTAGGAGATGTGCAATGTTTTTAGCTACTGCTCTGATCAGTAACACAGTTACAATTTGTTTAGCAATGATACAAAAAACGCTAAGGTAGCAGAAAATCACCAGTTGTGATTCTACAGGGAGAGGGAGTGTGTGCCCTTTGGTATTAATGCTCTAATATTCCATGTGATAAAGGAACTCACTGCTGAGCCCTTCAAGATACTGTGGTCTACATAAATGCCAAGTTATCCTTCAAGCAGCAACTTTTTTTTGTGAATAAAAGTTTAGGGTAGCATAAATCAGTTCCTCAGATCACAAACCAAAACTCTTACTAGAAAAATAATAACTGCAGCTGGTGTATACCACTCTGGGCTTAGGGATGGCCAATTACAAGTAACTGGTAGCTACAATGTAGAGAAGAATGATGATAAAATAAATATATCAATAAAATATGTGGGAAATCTTCCCATAAAATAATTGCAGGCCAATACTGGTCTACTTCAACAGAACCAGAGACAATTCCATTACTTAGCTTCTCACTTAAAATAACTTTTCTATCAGTACATTCTGGTTGTCATGCTCTTAATTATGGATGATTTTCTCTCTGTTAATATCAAAAAAAGTCTAAGAACATTTGCTATAAAAAAGTGTATGATTTTTTTAACCCATATACCAAGAGGTTTTTTTCCTCACTGAGAAAGAACCAAACCATTTAACTCATTTAAAAGTACCCTTCTGAAATTCAGAGACTGACTCCAAATGATCCCAACCCAGCAGGATACCGAGTTTCAGGTGTAATTCATGCTGCTGTAACCTCTTCCCTGTGACACCAAACACAGGACAGCAGCTGCCTGACCAAGGTTTTCACCTTTGCATTGTTTTGCTGCTATTTAAAATAAACCCAGCCCAAAGGAGAATTCCCAAGCAGCAATCCCCCCAGAGGGAGTGCAGTGCCCCAGCAGCAGCACCCAGTGGAGTGGCCACGGCCACATCCCTGCTCTGACAAGCCACAAAGCAGAATTCCAGCAGATCTTACGTGCTGAAGCCTCACTCAGCCAGGGGCCGGCCAGGACCAGGACACACAGCAGGACTTTCAGAAAGGACATCCTGGAGCCAATGGGAGAAAAACACCTTTCCTTCCAGACTCTGCCAGCAGCAGAATGAACTTCCCTTTCTGCTGCTATGGGTTGTGGATTTTGAGCTTGTTTTACAGCATCCTTCTCTATAAAGAATTACTAATTAACTTAAAACTGATACAACTTCCTGATAACTTACCCAGCATATTTTCCTTTATGAAACCCAGAAGTTCCATAAAAATATATCATTAATATTGCTATTTCTGAATTTTTGAAATCAGATGTGAGGTATTCATTTAATGACCTAAATTTCAACACACTAAGGTATCTGTCAGGAGCATTTCTCTCTTCTTCTTTTAGGCTTATATTACCTTTTACAGATAATGAACTTGGACTGTATTTGCACATAATTTCCTGGAACAGACATTGTTTTTAAAGACAAAGCCATGGTCCTGAAGCCATCTAAGAGGGATGAGATGGAAAGGAGGGAATCCTGTAATTGGATGCACTACAATTGTCAATTAATTTTTCATTTTTCTGAGAAATTACCCATCTGGCAAGGATGAGTGACAACAGGAACTCACACCTTAGCACACCCCCTGTCACCTTGCTTCTTTTTTATTTAAAGGGTCCTTAAAAATTTCCAACATTCACTGCACAGGAAGGTTCTGACTCTGTGGTCACCCCAAACACTACCCAGGATACACCCAAAGTTGGTGGAGTTTAACTGCATTGAAGCTGAAGTTAGCACAAGCATTGTTCATAGCACAGTGCTTTCAAAATTAATCTATAACTGATAAAATCCCAGCGTGGATTTCCTAATTTGACAGGAGCTGGCTGCTTATGTAAATATGCCAACCACAGTTACATTAACAGCAAAAGGTAAACTTTAACCTTTGCTTTTCAAAGGATAAATAATGATCTCTAAAAATCAATGCCTAGCAAATTCTTGAAATACTGCTTTGGCTAAAGCCCAACAGCACTTAACATTACAGCAGTAGATAAGAGATTCTCAGTCCTGCCAGAAGATTGCTTTACAACAGACCACAACAAAGAAATTACTATCTACCTCAATGGAAGAAATTGCATGATCCTTCTTCAGATACAAGGCAGAAGTGTGAAGAAGCAGCTACTGAGATGCTCCATTCTTCTGGCTGACAGGGAATTTCCCTCTGGCTCCAGCTCTCAGCTGCTCAGTGGGAGCCTCGCTTTGGCTGGTAAACAACACCTTTACCTGGGGCTGTCAGATTTAAGGATGCAGAAATGCAGTGGGCAGCTTTTCCTTGGGTGAGATGTTTTAATGAGTCAGGTTACAAACCCCAAACTCTTCACTTTGCTACATCATTGGCATTTATTGGATGCAGCAGGTTTTACATGGCCTCACGAAGGGCTGCAGAGGCTGTGAGTCGGTTTCCGTTTTCAGTGCCCACTTGGGTAACAGCAAATAAACCCAGTGCCAGCAGACCTGAGCAGCTGAGAGCTTTGTATTCCACAGCACACCCATTTCCTCCTCTTATTGTCTGAGTTTCTGGAACTCAGCAGAATCAAGTGCCAAGTTATGCATTCTATAATGGCATCCAGGCTCATTTAATTTCTTCAAAGAGAGATGTGTAAACAAAAGTTACTGACCAAAATTAATGGTGGAAGATGGAACTGCTCATGATTTTTAATTCATTTCACATCTGGTTCAAGATGGCTGGGGAGTCCAGTCTCTCCTTCTGCATTGCAGGGGTCCCTGAGAGTGACACAAACCAAGCACGAGGACCGCTACAAACAGAGCCCAGAAAAGGTTCCAAGGCTTGAAACCATGACAGGCTCACTTTTCACCTATTCCCTGCTCACAGCAACAGAATTTCTTTCAGTTGCAGCAAAATCCATCTCCTGTGTCTGCAAACAAAAGGACAAAGGACTGACTGCACCTAGAACCCAGGGTTTCACTGGGGCTCTGGGCCACAACAGAAGCACATCAGGGGCAGGGAGAAAGATACACCAACTTCTAGAATGGCTTCAGTCACAGCCTTTCTTGGCTGCAGCTTGCCACCAGCGCTGATGAGCTTGGCTTCTGGGAATCCTGCACTTTAAAATTAAAACCACACATAATCCAGTGCCTACTGATTGTCCTTTTTAAAAAGTACTGGCTTCATAGGACCCCACTTTCTTTTTGGATTTCAAATAGGTTTTCAGCACTTCACTGAAATATTCCAAACCTTCACTACAAGATAACAACAACATTGCTGCATTCCAATACTTTTCCAGTTTTTCCCAAGCTGTTCAAGATTCACAGTGAGAATCTGCCATTAAAACAGCCCAATTACTCATTCACACAATTTTCCTCCTTTCAAGTAATCCACTCCTTAGGTTACACCATGGATTACATAATTTATGACCCTTGCTTGACAAATTATTTTATCTGGAAGATTGACACAGTCAAACTGAGACAAACACATTTATCACCTGCTTCCTTATTGAACCGTGTCTCTCCTCCAGCATGGATAAAAACTGTAGTTTTTCCAAGTCCTGAACTACACCATTCTTTAGAAAAAAATACCAAGAGAAGAAAATGGAAGCACTTCTCAAAATTTAGGCCACTGAGCATTGATCTGTCCTGTTACTTCAGTGATTTCTTCCAGGAGTGTTTCAGTATTTCAGGGGTAAAATTTTCCCCCAAACATTAATAAACCTTACTTATTAGAAATGAACTCTTTAAAAAGGGAAGGAGTTGACAATTTTCCTACAGATGAAAACAACAGACAAAAATTGAACTTAATTTTAAAAAGTATCTTATTACCCTTTATTTCCAGGTGCTTCACAGCGATATGACAAAATAAAGTATCACAACCAATTCTATGTAAATAAAAAATTAATATAAACAAGCTCCAAATCTCTCTATATTCAATACAATCAACCATAAATTAAAAAAACCATGCATTAAAGCTATTTCTGCATTATAAAATACATGTGACCCCATTCTTTAAGACATTGAATTTTTCACAAATATATAACTCATATAAAAATTACAATATACATTCTTACTTTTATGATGTTACTATATTATTGCATTGTGAAATAAGTGACTCTTAAGGATACATTTGAGAGGCATTTCAAAGTGTTTCACAATAAATTAATAAAACCATGTCTCAAAACTTTTCCCACATTTTATGTTAACTTTTCACTGTAACAGGTTTGTCTATTGGGTATGAAACCTTCAAGAGCCCAAGTCAGGCACATGGTGAGCCAGGACTCACAAGCATGGCATCATGTGATCTGAATTTGCTTTTTTAAAGCCATTGCATAGCACCTTTACTAGAAATTACTAATACAGACATGTGGCTGGAGGTTCAGATGTCTGAACTGAAAGCAGAGAACACAAAGCTGCCAGAATACAAAACTTCTCATACTTTTCTCCCACTTTCTTTGGCTGCAGTTAGGGAAGAGTTATCTTTAGCTGTACCTTTTTCACAACCAAACCTTCTAATTTTAACCCCAATGTGTAGGGATGGTAAACAAAAACTGGTGATACAAATTAAACAAACAGAAAATTACCCTCCCTTGAGGAGAAAAAGAAATCTCAGCCGATGAAAAAACTAAATTAAAAAGTGACAATAACAGCAGCAGCAGCATCACCATTGACCGGTGTGGGCTGGAAGGGACCTTCCAGCCCCTTCTCTTCCACCCCTGCCAGAGGCAGGGACACCTTGCAGGTTGCTCCAAGCCCTGTCCATCCTGGCCCTGGACACTTCTAGGGATGGGGCAGACACCTGGCAAACCCTGAGCTGGAATAATCCTGTGAGGTGAGCTCCTCTCACCTACCAAAAATGCCACATCACAGGGACTCCATTCTGTGAGCTACAGAACTGCATCCCCCATCCTGTTTGTTCATCATAGTGGGTGGGAACACTCATTTTAAGTTCTGTCCCAGAAGATGTTTAACTCTGAGGTTCAATTTTATCCCAATGCTGCCCTAAGGAGCAATTTGAGACTGAAATCCAGCCCCAGGACAGCTTTGTGTACTGGGGCCATGCACAGCATGAACAGGATCAGGGGCTGCAATGGAAGGGCTTGCATGAACCCCTGATTCCTGCCTGCCCAAGCACAGAGCCAATGGATATCTGCAGACCAGACACCTCTACCTGCATCACCAGCTCTGCGTGGAAACGCCCTCAAAACCTGGCAAAGTCCCAGGGCAGATTTTGGCACCAGGGAAGTGTCCCAAGGCCTGCTCTCCTGGGAAGGGAGATGTGCTGGTTCCGTAGCAGCAATCCAAGGCAGCTCCTCTCCCTGCTCCCAAGAGACCAATTCCAGGGCAGAGTTTTTCATTATGTCCTGAAAAATCTCACCGCAGTAAACACCTGCAAAATCCAAGCAAATCTGCATCGTCTTACCTTTCCTGTTGACTTGCTGTGGCAGCACATAACTCAAAGTTAGAATTTAACAATCTGGGAGTAGAGCAGATGGCTTTTCCTTTATGTGTTTATCCAGAATGTTATCAAAGGGAGACAGATAATACAATTTCTGGCATCCAGTCATGCACTTGAAAATGATAATTTCTTCACAATTTTCACTTATGTCTTCATCTATTTCCATTGAAATGGTATATGAAGCCCAGCCATCTAATTTTTCTACTCCTCTCTCTGTGATGGAACACTAAATGTGGCATGTCCAGGAACTCTCTGAAGATTGACTTAATATCCTCTGATTGCTGCCTGAATTCTGACATTGCCTGGGCCTTTAAGAGATGATTAAAGAAACAAAACACATTAAATCCTGTCAGCTGTCCCAGGCAAGTTTAACTAAAGGAATTCTTTTAAACTTCACATTTTGTGACTTCACCTTGCACTGGACCCTGTGTAACAAAGACCAACGCTTCACCTGAAATTTGGATTTTAAAATATCAATTTGTTTCTGACACATCCTAAAAGCTTTTCTTCTTTTGCTCATTCACCATTTGTGCCTTCTGCATGTTCCATCCTGCATCTCCTCACAACTTTGCAGATCCCACAGGGACACCAGGAATTCTGCCTGTTACTTGCCTTTGCATCAGCAGCCTTGGAGAAGGAATCAGGTTGTGAAATTTCTTCTTCTGAAGGGCAGAGGCAAATATCCTACCACATCCCAGTGCTGAGAACAGCAGCATTTCAGGCTTTAGCTTTCCATCCACACTATCTGCTCATATGGTTTCTCTTGCTTCCCCCTCAAGTTTACAGCAAAGTCCATATTTTCATTAATTGAAAGGTAACAGAATGAAGAGAAATGGAGGATGAACAGAAGTACAGGGATATACACCATGATAAAAGCAGTGTTTGAAAATTTCATCCTAGGAAACTTAATTTCTAATATCATTTTTATGGAAAAACAGAATTTCACAGAAATTCTACCAAAATCAATGAGATATTGCATACAAACTTGTGGGATGAAAAGGTTGGCTGCCTACTACTTCTGCATTTTTGCTGTCTGTCAACAGATTAAACCTTGGAGCTACTGATTTCAAACTTCCTAAACACTTCTACTGGATTTTATATCAATTCAGTATCAGTTTCATGGATTAAGCAATTTAAACACAGTTCTTCCAAGTATTAGAAGTAGGTGAAAACTGATGCAGGGTTTAGTGAGGATGTTTAGAGATCAGCTGTGTGTTTTTGCCCAACTTCAGAGACATTTGAACACAGCAGAGGTGTGCAGGACAAGGAGCTGTTTCCATTCACCACTGCAAGCTAAAGTACCAAACAATACAAAATTATTTTGTAATGAAAAAAAGTGACTCTTTCACACAAACTTTAAAGCCAATGCTGTTCACATGATACAGCCATGGAGATTTTAAGGATACTCAGACCAGCAGCAACTTGTAATTCATTCCAGAGCTGAAAGATAAAAGACAAAGAAGCCTCTGCAAACCCCATCCCTCACATTCTTCATTCAGATCAATGAACATCTGAGCCAAAGCAGAGATACGTTTGCATTTTAAATATCCTTTGTGAAGTGACATTTATTAGCAAGTTTGGCACAGAGAAACCTCATTGGGAGAAGACACTGACAAATCTTGTTTTCCCAGTATCCCACTAATGACACTGAGTGAATTCCCACTGCTTATATGGAGTCAGGAACAAAATAAGCACTAAACAGAATCATATAAGTCAATAATACAAATTGGAGATAAGAAAATATCTCACAATTTCCCTATGAGGAAAACACCTCACAGGGTACGTATTGTAAAGATTATTCTTTCCCTTCTTCCCTCCCCCTTATCTGTAACATTTTGCAGTTTGTAAAGGAGACTTGGCTTAGCTCCTGGTGCTGTACATGTCCACATCTTCAGGGCTGGACTGACCATGGTCCACAAGTTTTGGATTAGGCTTAAATTTTGATTTCTTCCCTGTTCCTGTTAGAGACAGTAAAGAAATATGGTTAAAAAGTATGCATATACTTGAGCTGTAAGGAAAAAAAGCTTAGTGATACATTTTGAGAATTTCTGTATCACTGTAAACTTAGAAAATATCAAAATCTGTCTGCTCTAGTTCAAAGTGTGTTAAGAAGTGACAGAGGAGGATGAGGGCATGTTGGAATGCTAAGCACAACAGTGGATGGAAAGCAGGACCTCTTCTCACTCTCCAACACCACTTCCTAACCCAGCAGAGTGAGAGAAGAAATTGTGATGCTTTGCCCAGCACATGGAAGGGAAAGTTTGAGGCATGTTAAAAAAATGTGCAGTGTTTCCTGCCCCAGTGCTCCCAGGAGCAGAGCTGGCTCCCAAAACCAACCTTGCCAGATCTCCCCTGAAGCTGCTGCCAGATGGCAGGAATTCCAAATGAAGACAAACACTCTTACCTAGTTTCACTTTTTAACTTCCAAAAACCATGAACTGAGTTTAGTAAAACACTGAACCCTCCCACTCACTGAAGGCCAGTGCACAGGCTGACAGATTTAATGGTACTGCAGTTCCAGAGGATCTAGGGGAATACAAAGGCAGCTTTTCTGGGGCTGTGTCTCCTGCTGCTGATCTGCTTCTTTTCCAGCTACAAAGGATGTTACATTCTCCTGAAATCTTTGTCCCATTTGGACTGAGAAAATAAACATCTCTGGCAACACAGATTCATTTAGGGCATGGATATTTTTGGCTGTATTAGGGACATGAACTAATTCCACTTATGAAAGTAAAGATAGATCTATAAACACAAACCCAAAAAAGACAGCTTGGATTGAAGCAAGTGTTAAAACAGATCAAAGCATTCCACAAACTAAATCAGAAAAAATTCAGGTGCAAAGCAAAGATATGAATGCATATTACAGTGAAAATAAAGGAAAAAGATATTAAAACCCACATCCAAATAAGTTCTGCTTACTTTCCAGAAAAAAAAAATAAAAATCTGGTAACAATTCCTTCCTTCCAAGTGATTTCCTTGTAACAAAATTCAGAAATTGTCCTTTTAAAAGGTAACAAAACACATTTTGTTCTCCTTTAATAGGTAATTCCACTGTTTTCTCTTACAAATTGGACTACCAAATTTTAGTCTGTTAAATAGGCTGTTACATGATCTAGTTGATTATCTCAACCACTTAAAATGCACAAGGAACCATGGCAGAAAACCTAGCAAAGTAAAATCCAATGCTTCATTTCTCAATTACACACTCCTTTTTCATTCCACTATGGATCATCTCTGCATTGTTAGCAGAGGCTAAAAGTAATGAAATCCATTTGAGACTTCAATCTTCTAATTATAATCCAAATTAAAACCTTTTTGTATGTCTTGCTTTGGATTATTCCTTATTTTGACCTATGAAAGAACCAGGTTTACATTAATGGTTCTCTGACATTATTGAGAGAGACTAGCAAATATTTAATTCTGCTACTGTGACAGGGTCCACAGTGAGAAAATTATCACCTCCCCGAGGCTCTGAAATATGTATTAAATGACAGCATGTAAAATATGCTCTCAAGAATAATATGCACTGACAGTCTGCTCCAGTTTAGAGCAAGAGTAAGTGCAAAATTAAGTCAACTAATTGGATTTGCAAGTTGCCCTGAGATTACACTTGAAATGTTTAATTCACCTGATGAAGGCACTGGCTCTTCATTACTCCGAGACTCTCCTGGAGAAGATTCTGTTGTGTTAAATGATCTTGACTCAACAGCAGACTCAGGTTTGGTATTAGAAATTCCCTTCTTTTTCTTATCTTCTTGCATAATTGGTTTTGACTCTTGCTGCAGCTGTGAACCAAACATTAATAAAAGAAAGCACATGGGTATATGCTTAATACATTATTGCAAAATAAAGCTTTCAAGTCTGCCAGCTTATCTTTCATGAAATTATTTTTAGATATGACATCATACAATGATATTCAAATAGTCAGCTGCACACAAGGGACACAGCTGGAAAAAGTAAAGTGCATGAATCCCCACAGATCAGATAGAATAAATTCATGTAGAAGGGAACATGCCATGAGTATATACTGAATATATATATACATATATATGATTGAAGCTGTGTTTTCACCCGAGACCCTCCAAGAACCTCATAAGTTCATTTCCAGGTAAGAAGCCTTTAGCCTTACACAAGACTGAAATAGCCCTGAGTGTTTAAAGAACATTTACTACACCTAGTTAGCAGAATATGGAAAGATAAATCATGGTTACACCCTAGTAATGAGAAATAATATGTCTTGGGAAGAGGCTTCACTCAGGGGAAAAAAAATGAAGTTAATAAAAGTGTCTGTACCACATCAATTCTTGTTTTGCTATCAGTTTAATGACAGTTATCTGAATCTCATTTTCAAAACTCAGAATTCCATTTGTGCTTCTCAGAGGAAATAAAACTGAATGCCAATGAGCACCGTAAATTTAAAGCAAAAGAGTTCTACATGTTAATGTAACTGAGAAACTGAAATTTTCTTTGAAAAGAGCAATGAAAAATTACTGTGCAAAGCTGCAATTTTACTTGGGAAATGCTACTTTTATCAAGGTTTTATAGAGTCCCACTTGAGAAAAAAACCTTTTGGGCTGGATAAAACCCACATTTAATTGTGGGATTACTAACCCAGCTCCCATATGTAATTTACAGAAGGTTCACATTGCCCTCTACTCTCTGCTGGCAAGGCCTCAGTTGTTATATTATGTCCTCTTTTGACCACCTCATTTAAAAATCACAAACAACACACAAAATCCCTTAAAAACAGAAAAGCAGAGAAACTAGAGGAAATTCTGAGGAGAACAAGAATTATGTCAGGGATAGAAAGCCTGCTTTGAGAGGGTTATAGTGAGGAAGAGAATGTCAAAAACCCTGCTAACTTTTCCCTGTGTAGTAGGTCAATATCAAGAAATTGCTGACCATTTATTCACTATGGCTGCAATGAGGACAGGACAAGGAGAAGAAATAAATCAGATATGGACAATTCATATCACAGAGTAAATAAACCAGACTTCCTACAAGAGTTGTAGAAGAGTAGCCAGTCATACCTACTTGTAATCCTGAGTGGCTTTTGTCTAAATTCAGGGGCTGCTTAAGACTAAAGCTGAAATCAAAATGGATCCTTTATGCCAAGGTAAAAAAGGAGGTCTAAGAGAAACTCATTCTTCTCTTGTGCACCCTGCATGCATTGTGGGGCTACAGAGGGGATCTCAATATCTACTGGTGTGAAAGGTGTAAAAACAATTAAACACTGAAGTGACAAAAAGATCAGATTGGGGTTTGTGCCTTGCTTAACAGCATCAGTAAACCTTGAACAGCATCAGCAGAAGAGTCTACAAGCTCCCTCTCAATGTGTGAGTTATCATTACTTCCCAGGTCCTACCTTGGTGACAGTTTCCTTGTCTGCCCACAGTGACCTCACAGCCTCATAGGTCTGATGACTCGCACAAAGTAACTTTTTCCCAGTTACCTGGTTTTTTTTAGGAAAAAATAATTTAACAACAGCTTTTGAAATAAAAAGACAGACTATTCAAATGAAATTAATCATGTTTGTATGAGAGCATGCTTGATCTGATACAAAGGCATCTACTTTTCAAGATCTAGTGCATATTTCCCTTACATCAAGCAAATTGCAAATAATGTTTAAACTGGTATTAGGAATTCACATTTCCATGCTAAATCCACCTACTCCAAATGAAATAAAACCCTGATCAGCAAAGTGTGCTGGTAATGTTGGCACAATAGATGGAGCACCAGGTTAAAGGATCCAACTTGTCCCATTATGTTGGAGATGACCACAGATAAAACCAGAAACTTACCTTAGCAATGACCACTGACTGAGCTGGGTAACAAACAGAATATCCTACAGTAGTAAGTCCCAATGGATAAGCAATTCTCTTAAATCTAGAACCTGTACAAAGCCAAATATGTTGAATTATTAGACAAAATGAAATGCAAACTAAGTAGTTGTAGCAATTAAATGCAGGAGACATTGATATTCTGAAAGAGAAATAAGCCAATGTTTTCCAGTATTATGAAGAATAAGAAGCATTGTATCATTAGTCCTGCTCTGTCAGCTCTCAGCCACCTCCTAACAACAATCAATAATGTCCCTTCATTTACCAGGAAGGATTTTTTCAGTCACACAGGCTTTTGCCAATGTTTCAGAAGAGCATTCTGACCACTGGAACTGTTACATGCTCCATACCCCACAGACCAATAATGAAAACAGTCAAACCCTACCTTTTCTTGCCAGCACTACACCAACCAGGCCTGACACTGTAATTACAGCAGCTTTGGGAAGAAATTCTGGGGGGGGGTTGTTCAGGTAAACATAAGCATCTAAGAATTGGAAAAAAAGACAAAAAAAAAGAAGCAGGGCAATTCTGTATCAGTCATTTGATTTTATTTCCCCCTTAAGAAATAAAGGTAAAAATTTTGATTTTACTGAGTTTATATAGATAAAATGAGACAGATATGTGACTTGCCTACCTTTTCCAAACTGAATTGTATCCATTATTCCATTTTTAATGAAGACATAGACACTCTAAAAGGAAAGAAAAAACAAAACCAGAAAGTAAAATCTCTGCACAAGTAGCTACTCCCGTATATCTCAGCACAAGAAGACAAAAGAAATACTGTGTAACTTTAAAAGACCCAAACCAGGTCAGTGACCTTCTAGAAATGCTGTACAGAGATCTACCCTCTTTTTTACATATTCATATTTTTAAAACTTATATTGACAATTAATTAAAAAAAAATAAAAATCTCTCTAATGTAAGCTCACTTTCAGTTTTTTCAGTTTTTTCAAAACTGACATCTCAGGAACAGTAGAGAAGGAAAATACCTGGACGTCAACTGTATAAGAAAATTCAATTCTGAAATACAATCTTCTCTTCCCTAGAGACTTTCCCAGGAAAACTGAAAGAGCAACACCGAATTTGTACCACCAGAGGTCACTGCTACTCAGTGACAGGAACTCACAATGATTAATGGGATAAAAAAGTTTAGTACAGGTTTATAACAAGAGTATTTCAGTCATGCAGTCACTGACAACATTTTCACAGACCAATGGAATCACAATTTACAGTAAATACATTTTTAATTTTCTTTTTTTTCAACTATCAGGGTCTACATTTTTTTTGCAAAAGCAAAACACAAGCACAAAATCTCTTCCTGCCAACAGCCAGGGTGAAGCTGCTGTTTCCAAGCAGGTCCAAGAGCAGCGACAGGCACCACAGTTCCCTCTCCACCTGGAACACACACTAACAGAGCTGGGAGGTGTTTCTGATGCCTGCGAGGTTGCCTGCTACAACAGACAGATGGGATGCATTCTGTATGTGGTTTTTGTCAGGTACTGCCCTTTGGAAGCAGCTCCTTCTCCATGGACTACACCTGGAATGTCAGACTCTAAAACACCCTCAAGTTCTGCCAGCAAGAATTTACTGACGTAACTCCTGCTGTAGAAGGAGGGCTCATTTTCCCATCCAAAATTATCTTATGCTAAGACAAGGAACTGCCAAAAAATCCCTCCAGGGGGAAGTAACCTGGTTTTTTTCAGTGGTTTAGCGTAGTGCTGAGAGGAACTGCAGGAAATGTTGGTGCAGGCATCCCTTACCTGACACCAGCCAAAATAGCGGCCGGTCGTCGTCCGCACTGCCGTGAGCTGCTGCTGCAGGCGCCCGGGCTGCTCCTCGATGTACTTGGACTTCAGAGGGGGTGCACTGTAAATGGGGAGCTGCAAACAAAGGCACAGCTGAACAGCAGGGCCAGAGCTCTCTGCTCTAATCAGCTGCTGCATTTGCAGGGGGTTTTTCAAGCCTACAAAACCCTCAGTGCTCCCATTATGGCAAACAAAGTCGCTACTTGGAATTGTGAACTTTTAGAGTTCCAAACTGGTTCTACTCAAGTGGGACTTCACTCCTTAGAAATGAAAACTGAAATAATTGTATAGGTTCTGAGAAGCAGAATTACTCACTGTGGAGCAAAGGCATGTGAAAGAATAATTAGAAGATGGATGTGGGTATCACTAGGAATTGCACATTAGAAAAGAACTCATCAGTAGTTCTATTTTCACCTTTTCTGACTTCATTTTTGAAATACTGTAATGATGAAAATAAGATAAAACTTTACTAATTTAGTATTGTAAAACTTTGTGTTTTATTTGAGCCATAGTGGTCAGTTATTTATTATCATTTATTACTTCGCTATGTATTTTAGTTACTGGGTAATGTAATTCTATGGACAGAGCTGCTATTCTGCAGATTTTTCTAGTATTACTTAAAAGACCAAAAAAGAGGAAGAGTCATACCTTATCTGGCTTCACCAGCTGACTTTTTGATTCCTTTTCTGTTGCTGCATATACAGTAATACATACAAATGGCAGCCCAGAAGAAACAGCTGCCAGCTTTGCCACCTGGGATGGGCAGAGAGAAGAAAAAAGAGTCTTAATGCTGAAATTAAAATTTCCCTTTGGACTGATCTAATATGGGATTAAACAAGTCATTTTTAAAACCATTTTTCAGCATTATGCCTTTTAGAAATGTCTTCTGACTTATATGAAGATTTGCTCAAATTATAATGGTAAAAAAAAAGGTTTAAGGTCCCCGACAACAGTTTATTGTCTAAAATACCAGGAAGAATTTTGCGTTCAAAGCCACACTGGTGCTTCTATCACTTGTTAGGGTAAATTCAGTTGTAATTTACTCAGCATGCAGGAACTCCATTTTTGAAGAATTAATAAAGAAAAACTACTTTAAACCCATCATAATTCAGATTGCTTATTTCTGTACAGCATACTACCAGAACAGGACACCAATTTTCAGTAGACACTAGAAGGAAAACTAAAAGTGACGGAGTATGAAAAAGTTGTATTGTTCACTTAGAAAAAAAATAAATTAAGAGTCACAATGGATTCTATGCTCAATGCAAAAGAGAAAGCTATACAGGGAATGATCAAAGTGGTCCAGCTCCTGACTGGCAGTAATTGCTTTACTTTTGGGTGCCTGCAGACAAACACAGAAATGTTTAAAGATCCAAGGAAACAGCTGTACTGGCTAACATTTACACTAGCACAGTAATCCCAAGAGGGATTCACTCTTTTCTACTGAAATCACAAAAAACCAGAGTGAAAGAAAAAGCAACATCACCTTGATTACACTAAAGAGTCTTCACTGCATGGAGTTGTTTATTCTGTTCCTTATCTAATCACGAGGTGCACTAAAAAGACCTCATTTAGCTAAGTTGTTTCTAGTATTAATTTATTTAAATTATTTTATTAAAAGTTACTTATGAGGCATTATGCATTAAACCAGGAAAATCATACATTGTTTAGCTAAAGAAACCAAAAAAGTATTTTACCTTTGAAAACTTCTACAGAAATTATTGAGAATTACAAAATGGCAGGATCATATTGTTATATCAAACATTAGGAAAGAAGCACAGAGGAAAAAACACCTGCAACAAGCTGGAGCTGTGGAACACCTTGGAAATATATCTTCAGCCAGCAGAATGACTCCAGGACATCACCTGATAACTGACTTACAAATAAATAAAAATCTTCTTTTTGAGGAATTCAGGAAATTGTTGCAGCTACAAAAGCCATGAAGCCAGGTGACATTTCTGGAGGTGAATGCTGCACAGACACAGAGCTAAACACTACCAGAAGGAAGCAGACATGGCACTATTTTTGATGAGAAGCCTGAACAGCAGTTATTTGCTGAAGAAATACATTATATGCTCTCTAGCAGAAAATTGTTACAGCTACGCCTCTTAATAGTAGAACTGGAGTAAGACCAATCAAAATATAATAATAAAACTGTCAAATGTACCTGGATAATTTTGGCTTTAAGTCTTTGCATTTCAAACAATCTGCTTCAAAGTGTTGGAATCTTATCAACGATCAAAAATACAGATTCTATTAAAAAAAAAAAAGTTAAAAAGCTACATCACTACAAAGAATTCACTATCTTTCACTCAAAAGATGCAGAATACAAACTAAACCATAATAAAACCGTACAGATAATTTATGCTAATCTCTAAGACATTGTTTCCCACTGAAACTGCAAATTCTGCGTGCTCGCTTCAAGAATTGGAGCACGAGTCAGGAAACTTGCCCTGAAGGCAGGAACTGCCTCAAAACAAATGGAATCAAAGGAGTGGAGTATATGCAAAAATCCTATGCGTGGATTTATATAAAAAACCACGTGAGTTCTCTATCACAAAACAGGAATCTACTAGCCAGGTTAAAATAAGATTAAAATTTAGCAGCTACCTCATATCATATTTTCTATAAAACATGTTAATTAAAGAATAAAGTCATAGGTTTATGACTTTCTCCTACCACTGAGATATCTTGAGGTGGATCACAAAACTGTATCAAATCCTGCTGGTTTATTTTTCCCAGAAGTTACAAGAGACATGATGATTGCCAGAAGCTTGTAGGCCAAACTCAGTATCCTAATTCAGGTATGTATTTATAAATCTCTGATGACAACCACCAAAAACCCCTACACAAGCGGAACAGATCCTTCCACTTCACCTCAGCTCACTGATGATCCATGGATTTGGTTTTAATCTTGGTCTGCCAGATGGTGACCCACAGAAAGTGGAATCTTAAGAAGAATAAAACTTATTAATAATAGTAAAGAACACATAAACTTATGTCACTCCACTAAACGTACTGAATCATTCAGATTTATGTACTGAGCCAAACTACTTAAGATCACCCAGACAGACAGCAAAGCCAAAGAGAGTTTCTTTTGCTGTAAGAAATTAAGGTAAAATGCTTTATTTTAATTTCGCTGTCTGTCCTCATTGGCATCATCCTTTGCAGATATATATACACACATTTTAAATGCCTTAAAAAAGTAAATATGAAGATTCATGTGAGAGGAACCTATTCGTCAATTTGAGTGTGAGCACTGGAAAACCTGTCTAAATATTTGTGAGAAAGCTTAGATCTTTACATGCACGTTCTTCTGTTTGAAGACACTAGAGATATTTTAGATACTTGTAACCCTGTTAGCATGATTTTAACAGCCTTGTTTTAGTGATGTACAGCACCACTAGCACTTTACCATGTTACTACCGAACTATCATCTCGATATTCCTCGAGTTGAAGGTGTTTCGGGGGCTGAGATTATATGGAGAAGAACCAGAAGAAAAACACTACTTTTATTTCCTTGTGCACAATTTAACCACTTCGCGAACCAGCTCTTTTCCCCTCACGTCCCACATCACAGAGACCTCTCATTGCCCCACTCCTCCACCTGACCCCGGGCTTCCGCGGCACCCGGGGCTCCTTCCCCCCAGCGCCGGCGGAGCTGCGGGCGGGCCGGGCGCTCCCGAGGGCGGCACGGAGCCGCTCCAGCTGCCCCGAGCCCGCGGAAGAGCGAGAGCGGAGCCTGAGGGGCAGCGGAGCCGCGGGGCCGGGGCAGCGCCGGCCTGAGGGCAGCGGACACTCACCTTGGCCGCCATGTTGGACAGCGCCGCGTACGGCGCGCGGGAAGGGCCGCACCGGGCGGGGCCGAGCGGCCGGGGCGGGACCGCGCTCCGACCGGGCGGGGATCGCCCCAAAGCGGGGCGGGCATTACCCCAAAGCGGGCAGAGATGGTACCCCTCAGGCGGGGCGGGATCGCCCTCAGGCGGGGCGGGCATTACCCCAAAGCGGGCAGGGATGGTCCCCCTCAGGCGGGGCGGGATCTCCCTCAGGCGGGGCGGGCATCACCCCGAAGCGGGCAGGGATGGCACTCCTCAGCCGGGGCAGGGGTGATCTCCCTCAGCCGGGGTGGGATCGCCCTCAGCCGGCGTCTCCCAAAAGCAGGCAGGAATCCCTCTCAACTGCGGAGGGGTCACCCTCAGCCGGGATCGCCCGAAATCGGGCAGAGATCCCTCCCAGCCGAGATCGCCCTAAGGCGGGCGGGGATCCCCCACAGCCGGGGCTGGGATCGCCCCAGATCGACAGCGATGCCCCTCAGCCCGCACCGCACTCACCCCGGACCACCCCCAGAGCACACAAAATCCCCCAAAAACACACAATCGAAGTGCAGATAATTCGTTTATTGAAGTCCAAATTTACAACTGAAGTTTACAATTTTATTTTTTTTTCCCCCCAAAGCAAAAGCTTTGCTTGAATTTAGGAAGAATAAATGTTTGTTTTTGTTTTTATTTTTGTTTTTTTAATAATGTACAGACTATATCTCTTAAATAAGTTAATATCTTTGAAAAAAGAGCAATATGTTCCTTTTTTTAATGTTGCAGTGCAACTTACAACTTACACGTCTGTGCAATGTACCATGAGGTATATGCCCAGTGAGCAACACACAGTGAAGTTTTCCATTCATAAATTTTCGTTGTAGACACACAAAAAGTTAACAAGTTATTAATCTGTGATAGAAAACGCAGCCGGTTACAGTAATTCACACAGAACTCGTTTGGAAAGAGGGAAAAAAGAAACCTAATGTTCATTGCCTATAGAAACTATTGGATCGTCTCTCAACTTAGACAAGTATAAAATTAAAAATACTGTTGTGAAACTGAAGAAATACTGTGTTATCCAGGGGTTGAAACCTTGTTTGACCTGTATTAGTCTAGAACCATTGGTTTTCTCTCTGTAGCATCCATGAGCTGAGGGATTTACTGTGGTACCGATGGAGCATCTGCTCGTCAAAGCATTAAGCATGATGGGCACTATAGAAAAGTTGCAGAATGCTCAAAATCTTACAACTCCAACATTTTCCCTGGCATGGACAGGTGGTTTTCCATTGTCTTTCAGTTCATCTCCCAGCTGATCAGAAAAACAAGGCTGAAACATGGAAGATTACTCGTATTTTGAAGCTTGACACTTCAAACTTCTCAAGATGGCTCTAAAATACTTATTTTTCTTAATGACAGAAAACATATATTTATTTAAGAAAGAATCATCCACAATATAACTTTGTGATAAATAACAGTTCTGCCTCTAATACATATATACATACTGCTTGTAAACAAAAATGCCCACAGGTCATGGAGTCTCCATGATTTTTATACAAGGCGCTATTGATTTTTAATTTTTTTTTAAATTTTTTTTAATTTATTTTTTTGTTATTGAAAACAGTCCTAGTGAAAGTTTGGTTTATAACCTCCTATTGCTACAGAAACGGTAAGAATGTTTATATTTACAAAGAAACAAAGACCATGGAGACCCCATAGCATTATTTGCCAAAGATTTGAAGTTGGTGGGGTTCGCAAAATACACGTTGTCAGCACGTTGGACAGGTTGAACACCAGCAGTACGATACTCCAGTGCTTTGGTATTTCAACCCCTGAATATACAAAGACATTACTACAGCCTACTTCACAGTTTAATGCAAGTAAAGTGCAAGCCATAGTACAAGGGTGTCATACATTTCCATACATGTAAGCGTTATCTAAAAAAGGCTCTGTACAAGGTTTATTAGCTATTTAGTAACCTAGATGGAAGTCACCTATGGCCCAGCAATTAATGGTCTTACAAGGATATTGTCTTTGTAATACAGTATGTGTCAAATGTAAAACGTTTATTAATACTAGTGCATTTCTCTTAAATCCTAACTTGTTTTCTCGTCAGATTTTTAAGCTGAAATCCTTGTTTCTCAGTAAAACAGAAGTCTTAACTGGTAACAGGGTCTTACTGGTATTTTGGCCAGCGAACACAGTTTGTTAAGACGTATTTGTTTTGTGGTTGCTAGTGAAAAAATGCAATAGTTAATATGTATAATGTGACATCCTTATTTAATCTGCAGCATTCAGACAGACACATTTACTGCTAGTAAAAAGATCTGTATTGATACCCTCACCAATGCCTGAGGATGAGCAATATTCTAGAAATGTGAGGACAGAAGCTACAGGGCTTAGCAGGTCAAACAGCAGGTTGCCAACGTATTTGATCATTTTTACAACATTGCTTTCTTTCAAATACTGCTCATACAGTGGCATTAATGCTTAAAGTCCCTAGCTGTCACTTCTACCACATGTATGTTCCTAATAAAAATAAAAATACATCTGTCTGGCCTGCATTAAGAATGAATATGGTTCTTTTCCTGAAGGCAGTTTCTGTCTGAATTATTTAAACATTTTTATTAAGAGGAGGTCCCAGTAGTATATCACCTGTCTTCAAACCTGATAAAAGCTTAAACAATATTCTTTATAAACCTCCTTCTGGATGTACAAGAGTTGTATAACCTGTAAAATATAGAAAATAAGCTTTAAAAAATGTTTCTTCATCTATTAGTTATACCCAGAGTGGAGAGTTCCCTGCCCACATGTTAGAGAGTGGAACTGATCAGAAACATCACACTTCGCTTGTGTGTAATGGCAGCAAAGAAAATAACTATAAACATCAACAAAGGAAATAACAACTTATTAGTTTTGGTTTAAATACCCCTGAAATTTCCATACATCAGCTGATACGGCTCAGATGGGATTTTCAGATGGGATTTTCAGATCTGTGCTCCCTTAACACCCATCAAGAGCCTCAGCCACATGCTGTGAATTCATCTGAGAGGAGGTGGAGGACCTTTCCCCACAGCATCCTGCCTGGGGAACCTACCCTGAGCCTCAGCTTTAGTGAGAGAAAAGTTCTGGAAGAAAAAGAGCATTTTAATACTGAATATAAATGAATAGTTAATATTGCTTCTCCAGTCCTTCCTGTTATTACCCATTTTTTGTCCTAGTGGTAAATAAACATTATTTGGTAGCAGGGAGGGTGATGTATTGTGGCCTAATGGAAAATCTACCATGGAAATCCTGTGCCCTTCTGGCTGCCCTAAAGCAGCATTTCCCAGCTGTGAAAACTGAGGAGAGAATCAAATCCTTCCTGAGACCAAGCTACGCTTATTCCTCTAACAGTGAGTGTGGGGAACCCAGGTATGCCCTGAATGGGGTTCAAGCTGAGGCCCAGCAATGCAGGCAGGCCTGTGCTCTCTTCCTTGGGGAATCTCCCTGGGGCTGCATCTTGAGACACTCAGAATCTCTGTAGAGACACAAGACTTGCTTGTACTGACAAACTGAGTGTTTAAACTATAACTAAATTGCCTGGTGCTATCCTCTAATTCAGGAGCAGCTGACAGAGAGGGCTGGTTTTGTTGTGCTGCATCGTGCCTTACATTTTACACAAACCATCTTCTAAGGGCTTCACTCCCCAGCACGTGAAGGGTTTGTACAAACTGTTGGTGAACAAAACAGCTCTTCTGGCAGAGCTGTCCCTCCTCAAGGATCAACAGCATCCATCTATACCAGCTTGGTTATAAATACTGCTATTTTTGGCACAAAGAATGCTATTATCACTTCGGAAGATGGTAAAAGTACACGAGGAAAGAATATGACAAGTAAGGTACGTGATAATCTTGGCCTGATTTGCATTACTTGAGACAAAGATAAGAACATTCTTTGTTCTCCTTGGATTTGTGTTGAGTTAAACAATTTATACCAAATTCTTCATTTTTCTCCCAGGGGTCCTATTAACATTTGAAGTGAAATCTCCTAAAGGTCAGCAGCAGAATTGTACAATTTTTGAGGAGGCTGAGCCCTTCCCAGAGCCACTGTAAAATAACTTCTTCAAAGGTACTTGTGCTGTCCTTCACAAGACCTTGGAGGATGAGCGTTCTGCAACTGCTGAGAGGAGTGAGAGTAGCTTAACTGGCCATGTACAATTCTCTGCAACACTCATTTCTTTTTCCTTGGATAAAGCCAGTGGAGCACCGCATTCCCAGCTCAAAAGGCAGTAGCCAAGAGCTGAATATATCCCGATAACAACTCCCTTCTCCTCCTTTGATTTTTGTTCGTGTCAATTACAGCAAGCTCGTTTTCACTTAAAATAATGAAACCAAGAAAAAAGCCTCGGTTCTTTCAGGAAGTGATGCCCAGAGAGCTATTAAGACACATTCAAAGATCTGACATGTCACTGAATACAGACCAGTATTAAAAAAGGAGGGGAATCAATAGCTCAGGGGGAACATTAAATCAGTTGTAATGAAAAATAGCCAGTAA
Source organism: Parus major (assembly GCF_001522545.3). Lineage (NCBI taxonomy): Eukaryota > Metazoa > Chordata > Aves > Passeriformes > Paridae > Parus > Parus major. The sequence goes on from NC_031772.1 coordinate 4,309,692, forward strand.
CAAAAAGACTCAGCTTGTGGAGTGTCAGAGAAAGTCTATGGGCTGAGACATTTTACCTGTAGGAGATCTGAATGAAGACACTAACTTTAATAAGATCCAGTTAAATAAAGCACATCCAAACAACATTCCCATGTTGTCGTAAAAGTTAAAAACCAAGTTTTACCTGAGAATTCAGGCAGGAAAACTGGTAAATTAATAAATCTATTGTACAGGTACTGTTTATTTCCCTTGATGAACTCAACAGCCAAGCCTTGTTCTTTTCTTATTTAAAAATATGGCATCAAAACAACCACAACAATTCCAGCTGCTTTGTACAGTGTGTTTAAGTACCTGTTGGTCCAGCAGAATTGGACATATTTTAATACGTAAGCAGGATTTGGTGTATGAATTTTTCAATACAGTAACTGTATTGCACTTTGCATTCCAGTGAGTTCAAAGGTGGTGCAAATCCAAATAATTGTGCTGTGGTGACTGTGCACATTCCTCTCTGCAGTCCATTTAGATTGGCACCTACATCCAGAAGGAAGAAACCGGTGGCAGGGAGGAAAGGGCTACAGGGTGGGGTTGAGTACATGTGCCAGGAGGATAAGTGCTTGTGAAATGGCTTCCAAATGCCAGATGACATTTGTGAAAGAATAAAGTCTCTGTATTGCTTAATTTACCAATTAGATTTTGCTTGCTCTAAGGCACAAGCAATGCCAGACAAATGGTTCAAACTTTTCTCCCAGTTAATCTTAAACCCATTAGAGGGAATTTCTCCAGTGTATCTCATCTCATTTCATCTCATGAATCTCCTGGACAATTTATTTGGCCTATTCAGTGCAAATTACATTTGCTGAGTGCTGCTCTGCAAGAGCAGAATGCAAACTCACAATTCCAAGAATTTTAGAAATGATGATCTCATGACACTGAAAGATTTTTTAAGATAAGCTGAATGAAAGCATGAACTCTCTGCTATTTATCTCATCCTTTCATAATACAGAAATGGTATTTAAACTTAAAACAGAGATAAACTGCTTTCCATACTACTCGAGTTATTTCTGAGAAATCTATCTTCCCAATTATGTTTCTCATTTTCAGCTGTATCTATAAGTAATATTCTCTGTTTACTTGTGACTTGTGAATATGGTCAGTTATGTCTTGAGTGATGATGCAGTGGCATTTGAAATCTTTTTGGAAAGCAATTTGAAAATAATATAAATATTTTCATTACAAAAGCACAAACCTACTTTTTGGGTTTGAAACAATAAGCATATTTAAATTTCTTTAGGAATTTAGATATTTCAATCTATGTAACTCTTTCTGTGACCATCCATTACTGCTTGCATTTATAATATGAATTAATTTCTAAATGGATTCTGTAATTTATGCTGTTGCTCACTGGAAATGAAGGAATGAAATTAAGACTGGAAAGAAGGGAGGAGGCAAGAGAAAGGTGTTTTTAATTTTGTCTTTGTTTCTCACTATGCAATTGTATTTTAAATTGCTAATAAATGAATTTTCCCCATGTCAGGTTTGTTTTGCCTACAATAACCATTAGCAGGTGATCTCCCTGTCTTTGTCTCAACCCAGGAGCTTTCTCATGACATTTTTCCTCCCTGTCCAGCCAAGTTCAGCCCCCCTCAGCTGCTCTGTGGAGACAGAACTAAACACCCAGGACACCTTCGCCTGGTCTGGCTTTGGGAATAATGAAATCTCTTCCCAGATACTAGGACCTCACTGAAATGACATTTTTTCCTCTATTCTATTGAACTCCATGAATTTTACAGTCCTTGATGGATGAGCAACAATTAGGTTTATCTTGTGAAAAAATTATCAGTGAATTTGTTTTGGTGAAATGACATCAGCTGTATTCACATCCCCTTCATTCTGCCTTTTAGAACTATTCTAGCAAGCAGAGTCAAAGCAAACTAGCAATGGCTTTGAAATCTATGTTCAGTAGCATTCAGAGCAATCTTTTCCCCCCCTCAAGAATACAAATATTTTCCCCAAAATCTGATTCTTGCAAACTGTTCTCACCCAGGCAAGGAAGTGAAATACACTGCGTGACTCGTGTGTCTTCCCAAACCAATCAATGCCGATTGGTTTTTGAACGATGTTTTGAATAACTTCACCCACTTGCAAATGTACTGCTAGCAGTTAAAAATTATTGCCAGACATTACATAATTTTGAATAATTAACTCAGCTATAGATGTCAGTCTATCACAGAATGTAATTGATTAGCTCAGGAGGTTTTTTAAGCTTCATTCTCATGCTTTTTTTGAATTTTGTGACTCACAGTCATGTGTCACTTAAATTCACAGTGAAGAAACGATGAAAACCTGCAGTATGTACCTTACTCAGTGCAGATGTTTTGTTTTTCTTTCACCATGAAATACATCAAATTCTATTAAAACCAGTTTAATTTGCAGCATTAGTGAACAACCAATATTGTTCTACTTGTATCTTACCTCTGTGCCAAACCTGCTTGCTCGTGTTCCTTCGTTTAAAGGCAGGCACAGCACGTTACAAACACAGTATTTAAATGGCATGTACAGAGTGCCCATAGGGCCAGACTGGGATCTATTTCTCAGATGTACAGTGTACATTTTAAGGCACACTATAGGGATTGAGTTTACACTTTGATAACTCTGTCCTTTTATTTGCAAAGATGGTCACTACCTGGAAATGTTGCAAAAATAAATGTTCACGCCTAAGAGTGGCCAATGTATTCATGTCTTCATTTTTATATTTTTTTCTCAAGAAAAAAATGTGTGAAAATGTGAACTTTAGGGCATTTTAAAAGGAAATGTCAACTACCATGTTACATTTTATATACATAGATATGTATTTATATATATATCTAAATATATAAAATGATTGTAGGAGCTCATACTATAAGCTGAGTTTTAGTACAGTACTTTAAATATACCGGTATTTATTTTCAGTTACACTTCTGCACCGCTTCTTTCTAATGCAGAGCTTGATACGGACATTGGTTGATAACAGCAAACAAAATAATTCATAAAGAATATTATTGTCTTATCATGCAATGTAGTAGGCATCCTGTGGCACTATTCTCTTACCCAAGTATTTACAGTACTGCTGAGTACCTTAGCAATAAATTCACCAGTGTTTGTTTGTCTGCATCAGTCAGGGCACCCAGCAGTGACCCAGGCTGAGGCTCCTGTCACACGTGAGTCTCGATGAAGGAGTGTGTGTGTGTCAGCATTGGGGCTGAGCTGGCCAGTTCAGAGGCTCCATTTTGAGACTTCCCAGCAGCACTGTACTCACAAATGTCCAGGAAAAACTCGTAGTTCTTTAATTTCCAATCTTTGAACTTCTTGGATGTTAAGTTGGGATCATCCAGAAGGTTGTTGATAACTGTGAGGTCCCCTTCTTTTGCCTGGCAAATTTCAGAAAGACAGAGGACAGGTTAAAAGGAAATTTTGTATTTCAGCACTTTATTTCTTCTTTAACTTTAATGCCAAGTGTCAGAAAACCTAGTAGGGAAACTTTAATGTTTACCTAAATTCAGGAAGTGTTACAGCATAAACTATTTGACATTCAGTCTGTGGCACGTGCTACAATTTGCCTACAGACAGTGCCAAATAATCTCTCTTTTTCCCTTAAGCTGAAACATGTTTGCTTTCAATGATTTTTAGTTTCTTTGAAACTTAATTTTAAAGCTACAGAAAAGCATTAACAATAGAAATGTAAAGAGATTAAGGACATACAGTGAGATAAGGGGGAATGGCTTCACACTGCCAAGGGCAGGGATAGATGGGACATTGGGAAGGAATTGTTCCCTGGCACAGGATGCCCAGAGAGGCTGTGGACTCCCCATCTCTGGTAGTGCCCAAGGACAGGCTGGACGGGGCTTGGATGAGCTGGGATAAGGGGAGGTGTCCCTGCCCATGGCAGGGGGAGGAACTGGATGGGCTTTAATGTCCCTTTCAACCTATCAGCATTCTGTGATACACAATTAGACTTTTTCTAGTTTATATTCCTTACACAAAATCAGCAATAAAGCCTTACTTTTAAAGTGCTCTTGAGGACTCGGATGTGGTGCAGCTTTTCGTTGATCACTGGGTCGTTACACCGCTTCACGAAGGACTTGCGGAACTCCTGCTTGGTGGAGGGACGCTGCTCTCCAAAAGCTGACAGACTGGCTTCTTCCAGAGTTCTGTAGAGCTCTTGCAGACCATCTGTAATTTCTTCAATTTCTTTTATGTTTTCTGAAAGGAAAGAAAGAAATCTAACAACAAACCTGATCATTCAGCTGAAGTCTCTAAAATCAGCAATACTGCAACTTTAATACTATCTTTTTTTAATCTATTACTCAGTTTTGCAGTGTTAGTTTTGATGAGACAAGAACATTTTCATCATCCCAAAGCTCATTTTTAGTGCTACATCCTGGCATTGCAAGTACAACCTCCTGTGTTTGCCAACATCCAACAGTTCAACTTCCAAATCCTTGCTGAGAACAGTGCCAACACCACTCTGGATTTTGATGGCAGTAAAGTGGATCAGAAGATGTCTCAGAGCTTACCTTCTGCACAGAAACTATTGTGCCTTCTAATAGGAACCTTCTCTTCCAGACTGTCATCGGGCCCTTCGATGGACTTTACGCGTCCCTTCCCGCGGACGTCTCTGTTCCGGGGAAGGCTTTGGCTGCGCTGTTTCTGGGGCCGCCCGTGGGAGCCGTGTCCCCTCGGACACTCCACCAGAGGAAAAGGCCCATCCTGCTCAAAATTGTGGCGCCTCTGGACAGGCAGCGTGGCTTGTCTCCGTTTGTCCGGGGACATTCCGGGCCGGCCGCTCACGTACTCCGCCTCTGGAGGGACGGTCTGGAGGAAATGGAGCCCTGAACTGGTTAAGGGAGTCTCTATCAGGTCCTGCCAGGAGCGCCGTTCTCGGTAGGGAGGTCTGCACCCCGAGGAGTGTGTGCTGCCTGCTGCATCCTGCCGGGAGTCCTCGGCAGAAGAGTGGGAATATGTTGATTCGCTGGAAAAGTGTCGACCTTGTTTGGCTTCAGGGAATGGACTTGAAGAATTCACCTGGAAAGATAAAAAAACATCTGCCCGTGAGACAGTGATTTGAACAGACCCAAGTTTACACTGTGGTATAAAACTCTATATGATATCTAGTAATCAGATGGACTGATGGGTTTGATTTGTCATAACATGAACCACTGTAAACAGAAGAGAATTAGCAGTGACAACTTTTATACAAGTGCTCTTTTAACCACTCCCTATTCTTGTTTTGCACATTCTCTGCCCACAAGCAACTCCTGATGGAAAGAAAAGTGTAACACTGGTGCAGGTTTCCTGAAGACTCGTCCAGCTTACACTCATTTCAGCTGAGGACAGTGGAAGTCTCCAAAAGAAACCATCATTAGATTTCTCTTCTTTGTTTTTTAGGGGCCAAACAGAAAAAAAAACATAAAAACAAACCCAAACAACAAAAACTCCAGCACCCAGGAAGATTTTTGGCTGGGGGACTGTTGAACTTGTGAAACGATTTGAATGAATTCTGCTGGGTCTGTGTATAAATTTAATTCAAAACAAAGAGAAAGGCAAAAATGTGGAAAAACAGAAAGGGAGGGGCTTAACCTGTATCCCAGTTGATAAAACAGCATCACATGGGTGAAAATCAGTCTGAACTTCACCCATGTGATGCTGTTGTCTCAGTCACTCTTTCTTTGGTTCTGGCTGTGTGAGGATCGTGTCATTCACGCTGAAGAAAAATCTGAAAGAAAAATAGAGAACAGTCCTATCTGTGCTTAGAATCATAGAATAATTATCATAATTGCCTGTGTTTTGTCTAATAGAAATGTTCTACTTGCAATATTGTCATTACCATGGTATTGTACACAAGTTTGTAAAAAAAACCCCTTTTCCTAGAAAGATTTGTTCTTCAAAAAAGAACTGAAACATGATAACTGCGTGAATGTGAGCTAATCTTAATCTCTAGCATCCAATATCCATTATCCATGATTGAAAACCGGTTTCAACTATCCCATCCACCTTATTGTTTTCATATTCTGCAGTGAAGGTAAAATTTGAATATTCTGTTCCTGTTACGATGTCTAGTTTCACCAATCCTATAAAAGAAGGTGATATTTCCAGCCTGGTGACCAATCTGTGTCAGGAGCCATTTACCTCTCCTTCCTTTCTAACTGATTTGCTATGGAAAAATCCAGGTCTTGGCTCATGAGGAGCAGCAGTAATTTCATTTTTACAATCACATCCGGCTTTGTTCCTCCACCTTTGTGGTGTTTAAACATCCCAGGACAAGGGAAGTGCAAGTCAAGGCACAGAGCTGTTTCTGGTGACCTAGGGCCACGCGCAGTGACTCACTGAGGGTGTGCGGTGGTAGGTGTCACACAGCGTGGAGGAGCCCTCCTGCTTCAGGGTCAGGGAGCCGTCGATGTCGTCCTGATCGCTTTCGCTCCAGTAATCTGCTGACAAAACATTCCAGCTTTCACTCAGGTGCTTTTGCACAAGAAAGCAGATCCCACATTTTAGCAACATCCTTCCATGGCAAGGTAAACGTTCCCCAGTCACTGCAGCCCCTCGGGAACGGGCTGGTGGAAGAGTCTGGCACCTCAAACACGGGGGCAGGAACCTCTGCATGCTTTGGGGAGTGTTACAGAAGGCAGCCTGGGCACATGACTCCCACTGCACAGAAAAACCAACTTCTGCTCACAGACTTTCAAACAGAAACCTCGTTCCAGATGCTGCAGTAGAGCCAAGCCTGAACACTCAATTTCATTGGGCATAACAGGTTCCACTGTGGTGGTGGGGAAAGGGCAAGGCTGGCACTTCAGCTCAGGAGGTGCAAATATTGCTGAAGCACACATTGTGCCAAGTCTGTGATGCCTGCACTGATTTCAGGGGGGTGAAAATCCCTGAGGGCTGGGATCTGGGAGATCACACCTCATCCTGGGCCCCACATTCTCTTTATCACTAATTTTAAATATTTCTTAAAATCACTCCTCAGGATTTTGTTTGGTGGTGGCACCATAAATGTAGTCCTTCATGGAAATGTATTTGTACCAAAATTGATATTTGAAAAGATATGGCCATATGTAGATAAAGAAGTCAGTTATGACCTCTCCAGCTTTATTAAAATACTGAACAGATTTGTGCTGTCTGCTCTCTTCTAATTATAATCACTGAAGCATTACCTTCATCTGGGTGAATATCCTTGTCATCAGGTGTGTAACCAATTGCTGCGAGACCCAAACGATTCATCCATCTAATAGAAGGATAAAAATGAGGAAGAGAGGTATTTAAAAGGAAAAACTCATGTAAATCTGAAAGCATCCACATTCTGAACATCTGGAAAAGTCAGAGACAACCCCTAATGCAAAAAGGCTGTTAAACCCACAATTCAGATGTGTTGGGTAGTTGATAAACAGGAGTGAAGAATTTATCACATTTATTCTGATTGCTACTTATGTTTATTTCATGAACTTGCCTGAATTGCCAAAATACTAGAAAATAAAATAGAATTGTGTTAATTATTGTCTGAAAACCTGTGTTGGAAAATAAGTTGTATTAAACTTGTGTCCTCAGAAAGGTAAAGCAGCTTATGGGCAATTTGGTTATTTGCTAGTCTGGATTCACAATGCTGATGATATAAACATTTAGTGTTGTTGAGCGGTGAGATCAACATTATTTTTCCTTAATTTGTTTAGGATAGACTTTTGGATTTCTAGAACAAGACTCGGTAAATTGCAAGTACTTCAATATTTGCATTTGGCATTGGATGTGCTGGGCTCTTTATTTGTCCCCAATTATATAGTTTGATAGAAAATAACATTCTTTACTTCATTAGGAAAATATTAGAGTTTATTTTGGGGAAAATACCTTTTGAGTTTTCTTTTTGTAAAATTACTGGATGTTTCTACAATATATAATTGAAAAATTGGGAGAAAAGGAAATTAACACACAGAGGGAAAAGTCCCTTCTTACTGTTCAGCAAATAGAAAATCAAGAATTATATCTTGTTTTCATCAACAAGGAGATATAACTGTAGAAAAAAAACCCCTAATAGTGACATTTATAATGCCTGGGATGTTTTTAACCATTCCCTTCCTCGGTGACTAAATTCTTAATTACATCATTAATTTCCCAGAATGTTGATGTGAGAGTTTATCTAGAAGCAGCTCTTTTTTTCCTTTCTGAACATTTACAACATCATTTTTTTTAATAATTATCTTCTTCGTTAATGATTATTATAATGAAAAAAAACATCTTTCACAGGCCTCAAGTCAGACATTAGTGAACAGTACATGGAATATCAAAAAGGACGAGTTGTTTTGCAGATTAAAACAAGAAAACTGTTCAGTGTCATTCTTTCCCACTTGTAGTGGAGGAGAAAAAAAAGCTTTTAAGGACGTATGTGACTGTTATTGTCCAGGAGAGTGGTGTGTGGGAGATGGGAGGCACAGCAAAGAGGCAGAAAATGAAGGAAGAGTGAACTCTCCGCTAAAAATAGCGCCGAGTTCAGCACGTATTGATCTCCTGGTCTCGGCGGCTCCGCGGAGGCTCCGAGCAATGATCTTAATCTGTGATATTGGCACTGACTCACTGCACGGCCTGCAGCGGAGCCTTCCACCGTCTTATGACTTTCCTAAGTAGCCAAAGGGGACAGCAGTGTTTGCTTCTTGCAGGGAATTGTCAGAGGGTTTAATTGACTTGCAAAACTATGAAAATAAAGGACTGTACAATCATATTGCTTTGTCTCTCAGTATTAAGGCAGAAGTGAGCAAACTGGAGAAGAAAATGGAAATGATGATTAGTTTTCCCAAATACCGACTGTTGTTCACGCCAGCACGTCAATAACTCATCTTTATCATCAGGGAAGTACATTTAAAATGGATTAACAGATTTACAGAAGAGCTTTTGCACAGCTCTCTCCAGCTTCATTTCCCTCAGCACACGGTGCCTTGATGGCCTGGCATTTGCTTCCCTTGCAAGGCAGATCCTTTCTTGCAGGAATGGCAATGACATCATTCCCTGCTCGTTACTAAGCATCTGTATTCACCAGTTTTTCATCAGTTGTTCCCAAATTTCTAAACTCATTAGCACTGGAGCAAAATAGTTTTAGTCATACTTTGCCATATGCCTTTGGCAATTAAGCAGGATGGCTCAGTGCCTTCCGCTGAGGTTCTGCTTAAGCAGCAACAATAAATTAGGACTAATTACCATTTTCCAAGTTAAAACAGATTCAGCCATTTGTGTGGTCAGTGCATGGAAATTTATATTGTCTTAAGTTTCTTGCAAAATTTCTTTAGTTGCTCATTGTTAATTTGAAGGTGTCAGATCTTGGAAGCAAATATAGACACCAGTTGAAGTGTTGGGATTAACCTTCCAGACCAGGGAGGTTCTGAGGATATCCAGAGCATCAGCTTTATGCATATGGCCTCAATGGCCAAATCTGGAATTAGCTGAAGCTAATCTTCCTTCTCTAAGGCTGCTCAGGCTTTTCTCTTCCAAAGGCCAAGATCATCCCCAGCTATAGTTACAAGGACTTTCTTACCTCATTTGCCACAATTCAGAGTCAGCTCTTTGTCAAGCCAAAATAAAAGGTTATCTGATGATATTCAGTGGCTTATCATGATAAAATCTCTTCTGATAAAAGGACTAGAATCTCCATTTTAGGTTTTGTGTTTTTAAGAAAAGCACGAGTGGATGTTTTTGAGGTTAATCAGGAGATACACAAGTGGTGAGATTACAGCTCATTTTCTTACAGTTAATTTTTTTTCCCCCAAGGAAATGCAAACTCAGTCCAAAAGGAACCCTGCATAAACTAGATGAATTTCCTTGATGAGCAAACCCCTTTCATTTTTCAGAGAACTGCAGTCAAGGTTATAAAAAGCCCTTTGTGGAGGGGTTGGAAAGGCAGGCAGTTGGTTTGAGCTCTGCCCTGGGTGCCCTGTGGGGAAATGTTGGGTTCCAGTTGGGCACTGGGAGCTCCTGTCAGAGCTGGGCTCCCGAGGGATGGAGGATGCACATCCCACGGGGCTGGGCACTGCAGGGCTCTGTGTGCTGCCCCTCAGCACAAGGCCAGGGGCTGCATTGCTGATTTGGATTCTAGAGCTGTGCCCCAGCAGCTCTGGGACATCCCTGTGCTCACAAGGAGGCCTGGGCTGTCCTGGCAGGGGCACCTTTGGGATCTCACGTGCACATCCCCGTACCTCGACCAGGGCAGAAACTGGACTCCCTCCCCTCCAATGCTGCCTTTTGACCTGGAAAATTTCAACAACTCTTTCCTGTAGATAATTAAACAACTGAACCAGCAGGATCCACTGAGGCTAGGCCACCCAACAGAGTACAGAGGTTTGCACTCTGGATGGAAATTGTGATGACACAGAACAGCACTAAACATCCCACGGATCCTCTGCCACAACATTTTACCTCCAGGACTGTACAAATCCCCACAAGATATAATCACTGTCTTTCCAAGGCACTTTGTAACTACAGGGCACCAAGAAGTGGGTTGGTTTTTATTGCCTGGCTTCCAGTGAACCAAAGGCAGGGAAAGGTGAGCCTCAAGTGAAGTCATCAAAATGCACAAATTTTGTACTTTGTCTCAATTAAATTCTAAATAAATCAGACTTGGTTGTAATTAGTTCTGTGGGTTACAAACAGGCACTGTTGTCATTGCTTTGGGATAAAATAGAGCTGCCTGGTAGTGTTTAAGTTAAATTTACTGAGATAATTCTGGTTATTACCCAGGGATTAGAGCCCAGGGGACTCTTCTGAGAGTCTGAATCTGCTCCAGGCTTGGGCTGTGATGAGTGAAGGCACAAGGGCAGTGAGGAGCTGAGGAGCTGTTCAAGAGTCAAAGCCTGATACTGAAGAGTGAACCATGCCTAAAATGCCCCAAATTGTCAGGAATCAGGAGCACCTTGCCCTACTGACAGAAACACCAGGAAATCTTACAAGGGCCCAAAGAACTGGAAAAATTGCACACTGCTTTGCTCTCCTAACACTGTATTAAAAACAAGAATGTGCCACTCTTCAATGTACAAATTAATAAATTTCTGTTTCCTGGCTTTTGTAGTTTGCTCCTGCTGAGCAAGACCTGAGCCAGCCAGGTCAGTGTGAGGTTCTGGGAGTGAAGGCAATTAAAGTTTCCACAGTGGCATCACTCTCACCCCCTTGACTGTTCCTTTCTACAAGTCCAGAGTGAAAAAGCACAAATAAATAAAACAGCTTGGACAATCTCAGCTGTCATAAATTGGAGAGAACTACTTTGTTTAGTGTAGGAGAATGAAAACCAAGGGCAAGAGGATAACCTTTTTTTCCTTCCTATAAAAAAGGTCTGGAAAGTTACAGTTTTTAGGTTATAGTTAGAACAGTTCCATAAAGCCATGGAGAAGAGGTGAAGAAGAAGTGAGTTTCTGTGACACAGAAAAATTTCATTTGCTAATATCCTCACTTATTGCACATAGCAGATGGCTGGTTTTAGAAGAAGCTATTTAATTCAAAAGAATATGTAAAAAAAATTATGTCTGGAAAAGGTGTAAATTCAAGAAAAGGTGTAAATTCAAAGAAAGAAAATACTTTCACTATTTCTCTCTGTTAAATGTTCCTTTAAAAAGGAAGTTATGAAATCCTGACACATTAACAGAATGTTAATAAATATATTTCCTATCTTCCTTGCATCTTTTTATCATTGATTCTTGCCCTTGTACTCCACCTCAGCTTTGTGTTAGGAATGTTTCAGTGCAGAAATATTTTTTCTTCATTTTTGAGATTGCATCTACATTTGAGATTATTTGGTTAAAAGGAAAAACTAGAACTAAAGTGGAAGTTAAATTTCACTTGAATCAAGTTATCTTTAAGTCTATTAGAGATTCCCTTGAACCATTTACTTCATATATAGAATTTATTCAGTGCAGTTTACATTTAATTTCTGATCAAAAGCTTTGCACTATATTTTTTTCTACATCACTGATAATCAAATCCCAGAATTTACAGTAAAATTCTTTGCAATACACAATTAGATTTAAAAATTGATTTTGTACTTGTTATATTAACTTCTCTGACTAATCTTTCTTACTGAACACCTGAAAACTCAATGCATTTCCCATTTGGGTTCCTAAGGTACATTATTTTCACTATTTTCTATGATTACGCAGGTAATACATTCATTTAGGAGAATAAAGGATGCTGAAATAGGGGTGGCTGAAATGATGATGCCTTGATTTTCCTCCACACAAAAGAAGCCCCAAACCATCTCCTGGTGAAGTTTAACCCAGAGCAGATCCTTCCCTGTGAGCTCATTTCTCCCCTGTATCAGCCCCCAGCAGCCTCTGTCTCTGCTCTTTGATTTGTCACAGTTGCTGGGATTTGTTAAGCAAAATCATTCATGGGATAAACTCTGAGTACTTTCTGATTTGATAATTTGACATGACTGTTGATCTTGTTTCATGCATTGTCTTCTTAGATTTGTCAGGCTGGAAAAATAGGAAAAAAGCCAGAGACAGCTTAAGAATTGACAAGTGAACCAATCCGTGCCCTCTTTGCATGGGCATCTACTTCATGCACTTAATGGGATTTTTTTATTTATTTTATATTTTTTTAAACTTGATTCTGTCAAACAAATTATGCTCTGTACTCAGAAGTCTGGTTTGGTGTGGGTGTTTTTTTTGTTTGTATTATGTTTTCCCCAGTGGGTAATACACTAAAGAAATTCACTATTTTGTAACAAATAAATTACCCTTCTGGTACCAGCATTTTACTGTACAAATATAGTTATGTATCACAGACAATAAAAGCACAAAATAACTGATCCAGAACTAATAATAAACCCTAAAGAAATCACCAAAACAATCACATAAACTCACTCAACTGGAACTTTATTCACTTATTCAAACTTCTACCCCAGCTTTCACCAAATGATTGGCCCAAAGGAAAGCTCTGAAGAAAGAAAACTTTCTTTACAAGCAAGAGAACTGATTTTAGAGTGGCATAAAGAATGGGTGGGGTTTTGGGGTTTACAGGTGAATTTTTTAAAGAAATGGGATGATTTACTTGTAAAATTGTGTAATTGTGCTTCCACAGTTTTTTAAAAATCAGCTCAAATAAGCCAAATAATGGTGTTAAATATCTGGCTAATTCGTTATAATGACATTTCTTATTTCTACTACTTATTTTCTATTACTTCTTATTTCTATTACTAAATCTTCAGATTTGGCAGAGTTAACTCTGTATCTCCAGCACAACATCACAACACAGATTGTGACACTGCCTTTACCTCTGAGAGGTGCAGAGCTGGAACCTCTAAATCTGCTCTATGAAATGAATGAAATCACCAAATCTGGCTCCCAGAAGAACTCTATCAATTCACACTGGTGCTATTCACAGCAGAATTTGGTTAGGTTAATTTCGTAATTTCAACTGGGGGAAGTGGAACTGCACAAGTCTAGGGTAAATCACACAGAAATTGCAGAAAGGAGCCAGATGCTTGCCCAGAAAAGGAGATTTGGAATATTCCAGCTCAGTCCTAGGAATTCCTGGTGCAGTATTTTGCCCCAACAGAGCACAGCAGCTCAGCTATCCCCCTGTGCACTCCCATGAACATCATGGTTTCACCCAGCCCTGGGAGCCTGCAGCCAATTCTGATCAGAAAATTGTTTTACTTGTGCTGCACTTAGGAGCTTTTTATGTGAGAACAATAAATTAGAGGGCTGGTGTGGCCTCGGGCACGGATTTGAAACAAGTTTATGGGAACATAAAAGGAAAAAAAGAAAACCTGCTCTTTATGATTATTTACAACACCATTGGGAAGCTCCATTCCAGGGATTTCTGTTTGAAAAGTACCTTTCATGTTCTGCAGAATTATCTCCTGCCTTTTCATCAGGTAAGGGGCTGGGAGTAAGAGCTCTGTAACAACTTACTCAGCTCTATTTGAGAAAGAGCTGTTAAATTAGGCCAGCTTGGACAATCTCCTGCTCACTTGTCCAGTTTAAGGGAGAAAATGTCTAATAGGGGCTCAGGGCTCAAACTTTAAGTTGCCAAGACCTTTACTTGGGTGTTAATTACTCTAAAGTGGAGACAAAGTGCATTGAAACTGTAAAAGATGTGTTAATCCTGGCTCACCATCTGATTTGGCCAAGATCTGTCAAAGAGACCAACAAGCCTAAAATTTGAGGGAGAAAACAGAATTAACTTTAGTAATAAACAGATTTAGGGAAAGTCTTGAGTAACTCACTTGGTTATACCCCATATGGAGAAGTAGATAGGAGACACCATAAAATTTACTTATAATCAGTAGAAATTTAATTCAGAATACTTCAATTTTCAAACATTTTCAAACAATTTTCTTTTTTAAGAGAAATATTGTGCTATAATTTTCAGGTCTTGGAAGATATAGGAGAAACCCCTATAAGAATCAATCATCATTCTGTTTCAGTAGCAGCTATTTGTTATGTTTCTTGAATGAATGCCGAAGATTTATGGGAGTTATTAAAATTGCAAAGTTAACCCAGTTATTCAAATCAAAAGTGATCAAATTATTCAGCCTAAAATAGAAATTTTACAAAATTTAATATTGGGAGTCCATGATGAGATTGCAAATGCACTGCACTGCAGACTTGAATGGCATGTAAGTTTTAAATAAAATAGATATTGTAAAACAATCGAATATTAAATTCAATGCTAATTAAAGCCATAAACAAGTTATGTGTGGTGTGGTAGGAGATGAAGCACTTCTGGGAAATAAGGCATTTAACAAGCTTGGAGTACCAAGCTAGAGATGAGCTCATCAAGTTCATTATTAATTCATTTCTAAGAACACGGCTCCGCTCGTGTAAGGGCTGACAAAACAGCACGAGCATGAATTTTGCAAACCCGAGTAACACAGCAGGCAAAAGTCAGCCACAGCTGAGTGCCTCGGTCTGCTACAGAAGAATCCATCCCTACCCACTGGGGTCCAGCTCTTCCTACACCAATGTGGGGTTAAAGGCACATTAAAAGACTCCAGAGTGGGAAAAAAAATAATAAACAGTGAATCTGAGGTGAGAAACTCTAAAATGAGCTGTTAAAACAGAAGCTGGTGGCAACAGTGGTTAGAGAAAGAAAATTCCTCTCATAGTGAATGAAGAATGTTGCTTTACATGCCAGGACTCCTTCACTTTTCAGCATGAAAATCCAGTTAAATTCTGTGCTGAAAGCAGGAGTGGGAGATGCCGTGCAAAGCATTTTCCCTATTTCCTCACATCATGGGGTTAGCAATTTGCTGGGAAGAGAGAGATTTGTGAAATCAGTATTTTAAACACATTTTTTCATCTATGAATCTCGCTTCCTCATTTCAAATTACACAGGATCTCTGGGAGAAGGAATTCCAGGAAGCCTGTAAAAGCTGCAGGGATGCCCAGGGATTTTCCAGAGGGAACAGTTATCCATCATTTGGGTGGGGAGTGAATTCCAATTGCTCTGCAGGGACAGAGTTACTGAAGGGAAACTACTGCACAAAATACTTCAAGCAGAAGTTTGCCCTTTGCCTTCTTCATAAGAAATCAGGGAAAAGTCTCTTGTAAATTCCAGAGTAAATGATGTGAAGGATGGTTTGGTGTGAAGACACACTGGCACCTTTCCAGCTGTTCCTGTGCTCTATGGCCATCCAGGCAGCTTCCTGGGCTCCCCATGGAAAAATCAATGGATGTTGTAAAAGCAGCTCATCAAATGTGTGTCAAGACTTCCTGGTTCTCCTTGAGTCAGAACATTTTATGTTTAATTTATAGATATGATCAATGGCACTTTGACAAACAAGAGCTACCCCAGCAGCTGAAATCAAGGGAGACCAGGCAGAGTTAAGCCAGCAAAACATCCTCAATTTGGTTTTGTCCAAACAAACTTGAACCACACTATGGAACTGAGCAGTGGAACATTAACAACCTTGAAAAAATATCTTTCAGCAAACTTATACACTGCAACTATCTCACTCCTGATGCTCATCACCCTCATCAGTGCAGGATGAACAGGCTTCAACAGTTTCACTGCAGCCAGCCTCTCACCCCAACATACCTGAAGAGCCATGTAAGCCACAGAATATAAATGTTCAATTCAACAATGATTTGTGGCCTTAATATTCCAAAGGAAAAAACCCATCTGTATCTGTCTTTCCAAGCTGGCAAACATTAAGGACAACTGTAAGAACATCTCAAAGTTTCAGCTAGCTGTGCCAGGAAAAATTTAAGACTTCCCAGTATGGTGACCTTGTCCCAGGTGTCCTTGTGCTTTCCACCTCAGCTGGGAATAAACAAATTTCTGATGTAACAGGAGGAGGGAGGACATCTGACTCTGCCTTTTGGGATCTGAGGCCCCGTCCCACCTTCACCCAACCTCTGCCTTCACCACTGAATCACAAAGGAGAAGCACAGAGTAATTTGGGTTACAAGAGCTCCCAGGAGGTGTCTGTTCCCACATCACCCACAGCAGGACCAGCTTTAATGTTGGATCAGGTTGTCCAGCACCTTGTCCAGTCAGAAACTTGGAATGTCCTCTCAGCAAATCTAAGGACATTTAAAAACTCACTGCAACACCAAAAATAGAACTTTGCTTGCCTCTGCTCTGTGTTGGGACAGTGATGTGGTGAATAAAATTAATTACTGCTGATTTTCTGTGTTGTTGGGGCTGTTGGGATTGGAAGGTGAATATATATACATACATACACACACACACACATATATATATATATATATATGTACACACACCCACCTGGGTGTAGTGTTACAAGTTTTGGTGCAGGTGCAGTTTTATATACCAGAAACACTGATCCCACTAAGACTTCCAGTGTTTATCAACAAAACATCACAAGGGTGATGAATCATAAGCCCATTAATAAAAGAAAAAATTATAATTTACATAGATGAGACTGACACAATTTTCCTTTGCAGAACCCAGACGTGTCATGGCAGGAAGTGTCAGCAAAATGAGCCACAGAATGTAATGTATTTACTGCAATGAATGGAAAGCTAATTCCTGAGAACACCATGAGCCAGCTCATCGTCAGGCTCTTCCACCAGGCTCCAGGAGTCTATTCCTGTGTGAGATGAAATATTGAAGCACCAGGATGAAGAACACCCCACAAAAAGAGGACACATAACTCACCTGTTCATCTCTTCAAGGCAGTCGGTTGCGAAGTAGAAGCTCTTTATTTTGGGGTGACATGCTTTGAAGGCGCTATAAAAAGAGCACAAAGAATAAAAAAACACCTTTTCTTTCAAACTATTTGTCTACAAATACAAAAGGTTGTCCTGCTGAATGATTCTTCAACATGTTACAGGTTTCACAGGCATTTGTCATCTTCAGTCTGAATTTTGCTGCCAAAATTTATAGATAGATTCCCCCTGATCTGAGTTCATCTACATTTGTGAGCCTCATACTTTGCAAAAATTTCAAAAGCCCTTGAATGACTTAAAAATAGAAATCCTTTGGCTGACCATTGATGTTCTACATCTAATAAATTCTTGGATGAATTTGATAGCATTATTGAATATATTCAAGTACATCTTAGTTGTATTCCAAAGAACAACTAAAGAAATAAATGCTTGGTCCCCCCCCACCTTTTCTCCTGTATTTAGATGACTGGTTTGTATTCTACAAAAAGAAATGCAGAAGGCTGCAGTGTTGAGCTCTAGAAATCTCTGGAATAATAGATAATAATCAGATGTCTTGGGTGATTATAATCCACATAAAATGCTTTTTATTAATGCTTTTATGTGGTCTAATCCCTGAGCTCTTCCTCAGCTGAGCAGCTGAAAACTGCTAAGAAAAATAACCACAGTTTTTATAATTTTTTTGTGTGGGTATAATGAAAAGGAGTTTTGCTATCAAGGAAACCAGAAGGTTCCAGCACTAAAGACCATTAATTTGATTATCTGGCAAATGTTAAAAAAATGCCACACTATCATTGATAACATTTATGTTAAAATAATGACATTTACATGGTGATTTTCAGATGTAAGAATTAGATTAGGAATCTTTACACGTGGAATTATGAAGAACCTGTGATGCAATGTTTCCACTATGAATAGCTTAAATGCAAATGAGTGTTTTATTAATTACTATGACTTATGGCAGTTTTCAAAGAAAAGATGAAAGCTGAAGAAGCTTCACCCAGGCACCGTGATTTTTTTATATATACATATATAATTAATAGAAATGAATCCAGCAACAGCTTTCCTAACAAAAGTCCTACAGCAGAGTTGTATTTCTGCGCAGTTCCTTTTTTCATGAGGTTAGGGATATACAGGGTAAGGTTACCTTTGCACACAGGGTTATCATTAAGTATTAAATTCCATAAAAGGAGGCTGTAGAGGTATTTAATGTTGTTCTGGCACCTGCACAGGGATAATTTCCACTGCAGAGCTCACTGCCCTGGCTACTGGAACTTTGCAAATAAAAGCAGGGAGTGATTGTGAAATCCCACACAGGAATTCGTGGTGCCCACTAGATGGCACAGGCTTGTTAATTATCTCTCCTTTGATCATTACATAAATGCAGTTTTAAGTATGCTCTGATCAAATTTATGCTTTATTTTAAGGAGTGGTATGATATGATTTTAGTGTCAAGAATTCTTATCATCCTTTTTCTCCTGCTTTTAATGTGGAACTTTTTAATTCCCATGTGCCAGGTGAGTACCAGCAACTCCACCTGGTTCTATGGAAACAGCTGTGGGTAAGAAAGGTGGAAAGTTTTGTGTCTTTAGAACATGGCACATCTTTAATTACACAGAGATTAGCAAATACTGTACTTCCAACAGAAATTCCTTACAGTACTGCATTTTTGATGCTCAAAATAGAAAATCATGACTAAACAAACACTCCTGCACAGTTCTGCTGTTGGTCTGAAGTCTCTGCCCAACCACCTCCCAGTGGGATTGCCTTGGATTGGAGAGGATAAGGGTGGTGGATCTAAAGATCCTAATCCTCTTGGCTAATCCTGAGAGCATATCACATGATGGAGTTTCTGCTTGTAAATAGGATTATTTTCCTAGACAGGAAATTTAAATACATACAGGCATTCAAATGCCGGTATTGGGGTTTCAAGTCAGTGTTAATGGGTGGAAGTTAGTGTGAAAAACAGAGTTTAATTTGGCTCCGCTCTGCTTCTGTAATGTAATAAAATCTATGATTAGTGGATCATTTTCTAGTGGAAGGTGTCCCTGCCCTCAGTAGGGGGTAGGATGGGATGATCTTTCAGGTCCCTTCCAACCCAAACAAGGCTGTGATCCTGTGTTTATTAGAATATTTTACATTCTTACAGGAGCCCTGCCCCAGTTAAGGCACAGAGAGGTGAAATCAGGAGTGTGCAACAGGTCAGGCACTGTCTGCAGGGCTCCTGGCACTGCTGTTAGAACTTGTGAACGTGTCATAAAATGCAGAGAGAGCAAGAATTTTGTCAGGATAAATCAGCTGAATGCTGCAGGTCTGGCTGCTTTTGCAAAGGAGTTCCCACAAGCCAGGTCCCTGCAGACAGCTCTCATTGGTTCCTATATGAATGTTCCTTAGCATCTTGCTGTCTGATATTGTGATAATTTCCTGAGATACTGAACATTAAAACTGCAATAATGCATTGCACTGTTAAGTATCTGCAGACTGCAGAAAAGAGATCTTTATTGCTATGAAATGGAGATCCCAATTCTGTGCAAACTTGTGATTTAAGTGTATTGCAGTCCTGTGTCAGGGCTGCAAAACACAACAATAAATCCATCTTCATCCCCCAGCAGTGTCACTAATATTATTATTAGGGAAATGTTTTAGATACATGCCTAGCATTAGGAACTGGAGTCTCCAGGGCAACAATTTGAGATGTATAAATATGAGTAATTCAGAAGAATGATATCTATATATTTATATTTGGCTTGGTTTGGAGGGCCCCAGACTGGCTGCAATAATCAAGATGTGGCCTAGAGAGTGCCAGTTTGAAGAATAATCCCTCCATCCATTTGTTGTACCCCAGTTAACACAGCCCAGGAAGTTTCTTCCCTCTGGGGCCCACTGGTGGCTCGAGGGGACTTTGCTGTCTGCCAAGACTGACAAGTTCTTTTCAGAAGTAATAAAATTATGAAACTGTAGTAACATTTAAGCTGTGCCTTCATGTCTGCCTGTACTACAAGGACATTTGTATAGAGCCCTGACTGCACACTTTCAATCTGAAGTGCCAAAACTGTGGCATATCCTCGATAAATTTAAGACTTGCATTAACTAGGCAATGAAAATTTTCACTAGGTGGAAATTGTTGAAGGTTCAGGCAAGGCACCAGTTGATAAAGATTAATTATGCATGTGGCTCAATTAATCTTTATCTTTGAGAATCAGCATCATCATGGGGCATTATAATTATCAGTATCTTTGAAAATAACACGATATTCTTGTCATGCCACAGCACACAAACTCAAATAACTATAATTTCTCATACTCTGCGATCACTTTTAATCAGGAGCATGCAGGTGTTGCCTAAAAGCAGTGGAGAGCTTTTCAGTGGCAATGCAAAAAGCCTCCTTTCACAGGAACAAGGTCATTGCACGTCCAGCCATAGCCTGGAGAGCTGAACCAGCCTGGGATAATGCCATGGTTCCTGTAATAATCTGGGTACCTTCATTAAATGCATTACTGAGGCAAATCATCAAACCATCCCAAATGATGCATTCAATTATCCATATTCTTGTGAAAGCTTTCTCAAGGCTATTCCATCACTGTGAGCCATGGACATCAGGAACAGCCAGGCTGGGAAGCTGAGCTCCCCATGCCACAGAACAGTGGGAGAGAGAAAGCCATTAATTATCCCAGTAAGCCTTCAAATCCTTTAGTTTCAAAAGGGTTTGAACATTTCACATCAATAGCTCTGAGAATAACAGAGATCTGAGGGGAAATCCAAACTGAGTTCCAAAATGTTCTTAGTTCTGCACTGAGGAGGGCTGAAGGAAAACTGACACTGGTATTTTGGCTTTTTAGAGGAATTGGGCAATGGAATGATGCTCCCTCCTGGCCTTGTGGGACACCCAGGAGAGGACAGGTGAGAGTTTTCCAGGTGTGCTCAGAGGCTGGAGCTGGCTGCACACAGCCAGGGCCCCCATTCCCACATGATATACTGAATTTCACTGCTCTCACTTCCAGGTAAAACAAAAGTTTAAGGTGCAATTCCTATGACGGGGGAAATACAGAAATGGTAGTTCATGCAGGATGAATTCAAATGGAAATTCAGCTCAGGGAAAAAGGGAATATACTATGAACATCTTCATTATACTTTTACTTCTGGACCTGCCTCTTTTTGAAAGGATTCAAAGCCTGGAGGTTCTCAGCTTTCAGTCTGTGCAAAGTTTTAGTTAATCGGACTTTTCCCTGTGCATATACCCTACAGAAATCCTTCTCTAAGCTGAGTTCTGAGGGATTGTGTTCTCATGCTTTGAGGAAAGCTCTGGAAGCTATTTCTAGCTGTGCACAATGACCTTCTGTTTGATCTTGGTTAATTCACCCAAATCTGTTAAGTGCTTTATATTCTAACAAAAGGGTATTATTTTTCCTGTATTTTTGTTCAATATCATTATTAATATCTACTCATTGCTCTGAGGTATTTATAGTGCTCAGTTCATGTTTAATTTCTATAGTGATACCCTCAGCTGAAAGGAGAAATAGAAGTGTAAATTGCACTGTCTTGTATTTCTCTGACACGGTAATAATATCCCCAGACAAGAACAGGCAACTGAAGAGCTTTGATTTGCTGATGAGGAGCCTCTATTGTAATTCATATCTTCAATATTTCCATTGCATTTTGCTCATAGTTGTAGTACTTGTTTCCTCACACCAAGACTGCATTCAGTCATTGGAAAAGCACAGGAAAAATCCAGGATGCTTAGTTAAAAGTAGGGAAGTAGGAAAAATAATTCAGGAGATACCAGCAAAGTGCTACTCTCAAAGCATTGGGATTGTTCTGTTAAACCTGTTGATTGCAATCCCAACACTGTTTGGAAGCAGTTTCCAATGACTGTCTGTTATTAAATATTCCTTAATTGTGGAAAGCTGATAATATGCTTTTAAGTGGAGCGGAATGTAGAAGTAGCAATAATACAGAGTTAATTTTGCATATGGAATCTAAATATTTTAGCAGCTGAGAGCAACACAATATTGGGTATGAAAAGCTTCCTCCATAAAGGAGAAAATTAAGATTATATTCACCATTCCCTACTATGATAGTTGTTATGCTATTTCCTATGGGAAAATACAGCCCTACTGAACCTGAGAAAGTTTTATCTCTTTACTAAAGTATTCATTGCTTTTTGATTTACTTATTTAACTGAAGCTGTAACTGGACTGTCTGGCAAGCTGGCTAAAGAGTTATTCAATTCATTTTAAGCCAGTAAATGGAATTTACATTTCATTGCATCTTTTATAATAAAGAGAAATACTAAAGCTTAAGCGGATCTATGATGTTATATTTACAGATTTCAAGGTTTTTTTCAGTAATTTCCTTTTCTGGACTTTGCAATGTTCAGTACTATGTATAGCAAACTTCCAAGAGCAATCTTTTATAAATATAATTGACATATTACTTACTGTTTTCGTCTGCATTCAATTGCTCTGTCTATCCTGAACTCGGGTAAACTAATGAATCCTTCTGCTTTTTCATCCTATTGAATGAGGGAAAAAAAATGTTGAAAAAGAACACAGAATTAAAGAGGAGAGAAATGAGCAGCAGCTGTTTGGGTTTTATACAAAGAACAACTACCCAGTCAAAGGAAATACTGAATGTACTTTGCATGTACTGTTTTTATTTTGAAATTGATCCAATTCATCACACAATGTAAATTACCTCTGTGAGGTAACTAAACTGATAATTTCTCAAAGGAGGCACAGACATCCCAATCCCTTCTTGCTGAAGATCACAGAAATCCTTTCAGCACCGAAACAGAGGAGAGCTCTCAGATTCTTCACCGCAAATCAATTAATAAATCAATCAATCAATCAAATATCATTAAAAATCATAAATAAGTACATTTTACAGCTGTTTGGTGGAGGTCTCTCTCTAAAGTCACAGTTGTCACAGCACGTGCTCTGCTGACAGCCCCTGAGGAGCTTCCTTGGCGAGGTCACCTCTGATTAAATGGGGAGGTAATAACCAGGAAATGGATCCTGTCACTTTTTGTTTCTTTTGAAGCAATTCAGGAGGAAAAGCAGGGAGGAATATTAACACCAGGCAGGTTTTTGAAAGGTATTAGCAAGGACATGGTGAATTATGGCTTGGTTTGAGCCACAGCCTGAGTGTAGGGGGGACACAGGCAGTATGACACAGGAAATGTCAAACACCACAAAACCTCTTGATCACCCACAGCCTGAACAGCCTCTGGGGCTAAAATCCACAAAAACTGGGGGGGGTTACACTGCTAAACTCATCCTCTGGGAGCAAATGGGAGAGCTGGAGTAAAAGATCAGTGACCAAAGTGGGCTGCAGAGTTCAGCTCAAGCGCTGGGGCTGCTGCACACAAATGGAAAAGCAGCACTGAACCATTTTGGGCTTCTCCCCTCTGTTATTTTCCCTACATTTATGCAGATTGCACCAGCACAGGCCCATTGGTTTTCAGGAAAATTTCACCAAGAACAGCATTTTACACATGAGAAACTGCAAACTCCAGACTAATTCAGCAAAAAGCTAGAGGAACATCGATATAAAAATAACTTCTAGATAAAGAGATTTACAAATTCAGATTTTCACATCTGCTTCACAGAATGCTTAACTAACACAAATGGTTAGACTTTACACATCCCCCCCAGCTGAAACTGGGGAGAGCTGAGTGTGAACACTGTTAGTCCAAATAAATCTGTGGAAAAGGATTAACTACAGACATATTCATTTCTTAAAGACTGCCATGAACATCTGCTATTTTATTAAGCTTGAAGATGGACTTGGAGACTTCAAAAAAGAATTTCAATCGAAATATATCCAGCCAGAGTTTCCCAGACAATGGAACAACTGGCAAATAAAGGGACAACTGGCAAATGAAGTTCATCCGAGCACGCAGTAAAAATAGACTTTAAAAGAATTATAAATCCCAAGGTTTCATTTTTACTTTGTCCAATCGTGGCGTGTACTTACGTTCTGGTTCGTGTACCAGTACAAGGAGGAATCCTTCAGGATGAACCAGTACTTTTTCCATTTCTGGGTGAAATAACCTTTGGCATCCTTTTTCTTCCAGAGCCAGCCTTCGCAGTCGCCGTGGCCCAGGTCCTTGCAGGAAATGCGTCTCCTGCTCACGCTGGAGAGGGAACTCCCTGGGAACACCATGGGGTGACAGGGGGAAAACTGTTCCATGTTTAATTCAAAACCCTCCAAGCCAAATCCTCCCCAGCCTCAGAATGAGCAATTTCCAAATTCAACAGTGCCCTGCAATTCTGGTTTCCCCATGAACACAAAATTAGAAGGGCCTGGCTTGTGCAATGCTTTATTTAATTTCTAGAGGGTTCATTCCTCTAAGGGCTGCTTTTTCTTTTTTCTGATTAAGATGGACAGCATCATTCCAAAGTAAAAATATACTTATTTATATATAAAAATATATTTATTTAGCCTCAGTCAGGAGCTCAGAGTAGGACACAATCTGTGCATAGATGCAAACACTATTTTTTTCTATCTATCTTCCCTTTAGCAGCAGAAGCCCTGTCAAATGATGGGAATTTTTAAATCCAATTTTTATAACCAATAAAAAAGTAAGATTACTCACTTCCATAACAGTGCATATGCTTACATGATTTTTATCCTGAAGTGAACACCAATATTTTAAATTTACAGCATCCTGTTGTAGGCACAGCACCAGGAATAGGGTTGTTTTTCTTTTTCTTGGTGTTATTTCAATGAATCCTAATTGAAAGGCTTGGGTTGTCTTGTAAGTATTAATAAAACCAGGTTTCTAATAAATATGGTATCATTTATTTTCCTAAAAAAAACACTCTGTAGGAAATTTGCTTCACATATCACACTTTTTTTTTTTTCTGTGAAAAGTTAAGTTTATGATGCTACAAGAACTACATTTTTCCTACAGCTGTGAAACAGGGAAGAAATTTGGAGAATATAAAACACCATCCTTTGCTCTGCAGTGTTCCACAAGCAAGTTCTCATCATTTGCTCATAAATACTTCCTGCCTTCTTCTTAAGAAACAGGAAATTTTACCACCCACCCAAGCAATATTATACCTCTAAAACTTTTATTTTGGTATTTTAATTTAGTGTTTTTCTTTGTTGCTTACTATCAAATTTAGAAATATTTGAGCCAAGTTGAACCTTTGATAAAGATCACATTATCCGAGAAGGAGCCTCATTTTCTAGTTTCAAAATGTTAACTGAAGGAAGTTACCTTTTGACCATTTTCTGCTTTTTACCCTGAGGGAAGCGTAATGGAATGACTGTAAGGAAAAAAATAAATAAATTATGAAACACCAGTGCAAGTGACAGCAGTAACATGTAAGAGCTCTCATTCACCCCTCTCCAGGGTTATCACAGCATCAGCGATCACAGGATCTCCCTTCTGTCATTTTTCCCCTTACTACTTTCCTCAACATCATAAAGAAAGCAATACTCGGCTAAATCTGCAATTAAAATAGCTTTAAAAAAGATTAATTACAATTGCAACGAAACCATCAAGGAATGCTTGGCATGAACAGCTGTGCGGTAGTTTGAAACCTAAAGTTATAAACTCCCATGAATGAGCTGATAAAATGACTGGTATTGGAAGTTTGTTGCATCAATGAAATAATTATAAAAATAAGCATTCAAAAAGAAATATCCCCCCACAAACATTATGTGCAAAATCCTGCACTCAAAGCCATGTCAAAGTTACACTCTTCCCATCACAGAAGGAAGTTTTTTGGGTTGGTGATTGACAGAATAAGTCTCAGGAGAAACAAAAAAATATTTTTTTTTTCTTCTTTTGTGACAGCATTAGAAAATTGCTACAGATTCTGAAAAAAACCCAACGAAACAAAAACCCTAAAAACATCTCTTTATTTAAACCTAAAAACAAGGACAATACTCAAAAACTGGTAAAGATTTGCCTCCAATGTACAAATGCTTAAGAACCCTTGAAAATAATCAGATGAAAAGGAGACTCCAGCTCCAGAGAGAAAAAGGTTTATTTTAAATGAAAGCAGCGGAGGGAGGAGCAGGTTTGGACGTGCTGTTTGGAACCCTGGTGTGATTTAGTTCTTGACAAGTGGGAGGTTTTGTGGGGCCTGCAGGGATGAATCTCCTGACTCCCCAGGCTGGAGGAGCTCTCTGTGCTCTCCTGAGCTCAGTGAGTTCTCCTGGGCAGCCCCAGGACAGGAACCAGGGTTTGGTTCCCCAAACCCCAAACTCTAAACCCCCAAACCCCAAAACCCCGCTTGCTCTGGCAGGGACAGCGCAATGAGCGAGAGCAGCCACCAGCTCAGCGCATCTCTGCAGACATGTCCCTTCGTTCAAGAGAAGATTAATGCTCCTGTGCTGGAGAAAATGTGGCAAAATACAGAAAATGAAACAGCCAAACCCTGAGAGAAAGTATCAAATGTGCACAGCAGCTCTGGGGGTTTTGTTGATGTGTTGCAAATCGCAGCAGCAATATTGATCTGCCCTGTTGTGTCAGCTGGAGTTCTGTGGTGGCTGGGGCTGGAATAATCTGCTCAGTGCTCCTCTTTCCACAGAAATGCATCAGGGCAAAGCAGGTGTGTTCCTGAAAAACACCTCACCAAACCTTCCCACAGTTTAGGCTAGAGAAATGGAGTGATGGAATAAAACCCTACAATGAAATGTGGTGAAATTTAAAGAACTGCAAGACAAATGAAACGCCCGGAGGAGATACCAGAAACTGGTATGCATTGCTTGCTATCAAAGTTTTTAAAATAATGAAAAACACAATAAAATGTTGTGAAATGAAAAGTACAACAGATCAAGGGAGAGCTGAAAATATCTTGCTGAAATAAAAAATACCTTCCTTCTAAAAAGCTTAGTTAATTATTCTTCCTAGGTTTTTTATGCCCACATAGAATGTATTCTAAACAAGGAAACCAGAGAAAGTGAAAGGTTTGCCATACCTTGGGAATCAGTAGTTAATTAGCACTGCTAACGTAAAAATTCAAGCCCCACATTCTGACAGATAAAAGAAGCACTATATGTAATTAACTTGGTGGCAAACACTGCAAGGAAACGGAACTCACAACTCCAGATGACTCAGAGTTGCTATGGGAGACAGACAGATGATGGAGAACTCGCTGGGGCTGTCAGCGTTTCAATTCTTATCTCAAAACCACAACACAAGGCCAGAGTCAGAGAGTGCACATCCCACCATCCCCTCCCAAAACCAGCCCAATGGAAGTGAAAAAAGCTGCTAGAATTGAATGGTGAAGGTAAATTAAGGAGATCTCGGTGTAACCAGGGGGTAGGAGAAGTGCAGTCACAGAAACACTAAATGAAAAGTGGTTGGTTGTACCTCCACTGGTTTTAATCTCAGGAGATTTTAAGGAAAATTATTTAGAACTGAGTCAGCACAGGCACAGAAATGTTTGGTTTGGGAGGGACCATAAAGCTCATCCCATTCCACCCTCTGCCATGGCCAGGGCCACCTTCCATAGAGCAGGTTGGTCCAACCTAATCAGTCTAAAATGTGCTAAGACAAATTGAAGAACTGACATTCTACAAATGAAGGTTCTGTTGTTTGTCCTTTGTATGAAATAATTGCAAAATGTTAAATAATAAAGCTTTTTCTTTCATATCTATTTTCCATTGAAAATGGAGCACTTCGAAGCTGGTACCACAAAAATATTTGAAAATCTTAATCCCCAATCTCCCTATCATAGTATTGGTGCTATTTGAATATTCTAAGATTTTTTAAACTTTTCTTTACCTTCAGGGTAAGCCTCCCTCCAGAAGTTCCTTCCAGCCCAAGGTGGTGTGTGATTCTCCTCCCCAAACCATCACATACTTCAGAACACACCCCAAGCTTCCTAAACTTAACTGAATTCTTAAATTCCTAAATTTAACTAAAAGTATTGCAGACATATTGACATGCTGTGGTTGCAGCAGTCAGTTTCCTCAAAGTGGAAATTATTCCTAGATTTTTGTTTTCAGCTCTTCTGCAACATAGCCAAATGTCAAGGTTTGGGATATCTTAAGTATCTCTTAAAAATATGGCAATGAGTTGAACAGCTGAGGAGGTTTTTTCTTATTTAAAGCACATTTATAAATCATTACCTTCCTCATGGATGTGTTTCCTGGATGGTCAATGGCAGAACTTGCATATCTAGGACAGACAGAAGAAAGATGTCAAATAACCCCAGGAAAAAATCCAGACTGATTACACAGCGCTTACAGTCACTCTGTGGATTTCTAAATATAACCACAGCATCCTGCAGCACAAAGTTCTGTAAGATTTTGCCACAGGATGCCACAGATACCAAGAATTGACACTTTAAAATGCAAACATACTATATCTGATATATGTAATGCTGTAAAGAATGGAGAACAAAGCAGGGCAGCAGCACCAGAGGCTTTTCCTCATCAGTGCAAACAGCACTGGTCATGATGGAAATAGGACACAGAATCAGGGTCAGATTCATCTGATCTGGCACAGAAATTCTTAAACACACAATTCCCTTTCATGCTCTCAAAGGTAAGGAAAAGGAGAACCCTTAAAACTGTGGATGATTTCATATTTGTCATGTAAATAGAAACAGAGTGCATAAATGGGAAAGTGACTGAGGGGAAAAATTAAAAAGGAATAAAAGGATTGTGGACATTTTTAGTATATTGCCAAATTCTGTTGGTCATAATAACAACAATTGTTTTAAGCTAGCGAGGCAGGAAGTGGCATTTTCTCATTTGAAGATTTCCATTGTAAGGAGAAATCAAATTTACCAGCAGAAACAACTTCTGCATTGTGGGTTAGAAACATCTGTGGTCCTGAGGCAAAGGAAATTTCCAGCCTGCAGGGAAGGGAAGGAATACTCAACATTGAAATGAAATTTTCAAAAGTTAATAGGCAAGACTTCGATGTTCTGAGCTGTCTGTAGGTGACATGGATTGAAGGAAACAGTGAAAACCAAAGAAGTTCAGTGTCAGACATTTGGGGAAGGAATGGAGAGATGCCCAAAATGCTGCTGATTGTGCCATTAATGCCCCATTTCTGTCCCTGACAATGCCATCAATGCTGTTCTGTCCTTCTGGGCACTTCCCCCTGATTTTGGGGCTCTTCCTTTTAATCCCACATGGAAAACATCACTTTTGATGCTTCCACTCTCTCAGCATTATACAACATACAACCTCAGTTATGCAACTGTGGTGGCATTGAAAACGTCCTTAGTGAAGTTTTATTTGCCTCTGTGCAAGCACAATAATGGGTCTCCTTGCAGCAATCACAGACTCTCAGCAGCAAAAATGCTGTCAGGTGAGGAAAGCAGTCTGCAGTTCATGATAGGAGCAGCTTTTGAAACCTTGGCCAGGAAGTCAGGTCAGGATCAGGTGTTCTAGCATGCAACAAGTGTCATTTCTTCCCTTGGGAACAGTTTTCAGCAGTCTGCAGGAGGTTTGTTTGTTAAAAGAATTTATGTTTATCAAATACCCCTCCCCAAATCTAGTTATTCCTGAAGTATTCAGATGTGCAGACCACAGAAGGAGGAAATCCTGATCTTTTCTCCTCTCTAAACTAGAAAATTTTCTGTATGAAGGTGGCAGAACCAATTTAGAGACAGAAAACCCCGCAGTTGGGGTGAGTTGTTGTGAGTTCTGGTTGAAATGCTCTGGATCATATCTGGTTGAGTTATTCCTCAGCTTTATTTTTAGGAAACCCGTTGTTACAGCAAAAGGAGCTAAATGGAAAAGAAGGGGGGAGATGTGCAGTGATACAAATTATAAGCACCAGGACTAATATTTCTCAAACCAATCAAAACAGTTGATCTACTAAATATGTTTTCATGCATAATTGTGCTTTTGAAACAAACTTCAGGATCTAGAAATAGACTGTACCAATTAAAACAAACAGAAAACAAGAAACAAATCAATCAATTATTTCAGTATGTCTGCAGAAACATTCCTTGCATAAATAATATCATATAGAAAAGGCTAAATATTAAGCAAATAAATGCATAAATAGCATTTATTTATTAATGTAACTAATAAAATTTATTAATTAAATTACATTTACAAGCTCATTCTAAAATATTTATTCTACCCTACAATTTCCTCAAATGGATTTCTGGATATTCCTACTTGGCAGAAACCTGGGGGACTTAAGCAGTGTCTACTGAGACTTTGGATGTGCTCTGCCCACCTGTGGGGCATATATTGGAATTTCTGTGGATAAAAAGGTCTCCTTTTTATTCATTTTTCAGAACTTGGACTAATACACAGATGTAGCATTTTGGATTTATCTACCTGGTCACAGGAATGCATTTTTAATCACCTCATCTGGATCCATGACTTACATTTAGGTTACTAGAACTTCCATCTCTTATATAATATATTCCTGTTACAACAAATAAATTCTCACTGCAGATTAATTATTGAGTATTTTGTAGTGAGTTTTGAAATCCCTGGCTCAGGTCTCTGCTCTGGGCTGTTGATGCTTCGAGCAGCTCAGGTGCACCTGTAAATCTCTGCAGTACAGGTGCATCTGAACATGCAATGTTGACAGCAGAATGTCAAGACTGAAAGTTATTTTAAAAATATTCATCTCTTCTTATCTCTCTGGCATTAACAAAAACAAAACAAAACAAAAAATTAATTTCCAAAGCACACTGCCGTGACCGTGATTAAAATAATCTTTAGGCATTATTTACAAAGACAAAATGTGTTATGAGGAAGAACTTGGGCAGTGTTTTCACATGAAAATGAAGGAAATATTCAGAGAAAGCTCAAGTAGCAGCTGTGCCACGTGTGAATGGTGCAGTTTTTCTGCCTCTCTCCCCCTTGCAGGCCTGGCTGCTGAGGGAAGCAGGGATCTGTGCCCAGGTGCCCACAGGGATGTCACACCACACAGCCATGGCCACAGCCCACAGGTGCTGAGGTTTCCTATTACTGCAAAAAATTCTCCCAAAGTGAGATGAAGATGAAAGCTCACAGAGAACCCTGCTAAGCACAGAGTTGGGTGTTTGTCTGCAGGAAAGCTCAGCACTGACTTCTCACTGGGCGCCTCCTCCTCATCTGTGAAACAGCCCCAGCGGGGAGAAGGCTCCTGGAAAACAGGGGAACAGCTCAGGAGCAGCAGCTCAGCTTCCCAAAACCCTGGTGCACCCACACATCCAGGGATTCCACCTCCAGCTGCACGCTGAAACTTCCTGAACTACAACTCCTGCTCAGAAGGTCACGACTTGGACAACTTGGACATGGGCTGGGCTGGATGGGCTTGAAGGTCTCTTCCAACCTAGAAATTCTGTGAATTCTGTGAACTTCCAGCCCCAGGAGCTGTGAGGAGAGCTCAGGTTTGTCTGCCAGGGCAGGTTTGTGAGGGGTGCACGGTGTCCTGCACCGAGGGCTGCGGAGCCGGGCCTGGATGAGCAGTTCAGGCACCAAGAGTCTGCAAGAACCCAGAGTTGTGTGGCAGAGATCCCTCATTTCTGCTCTGCCCCGGGCTGTGACAGAGCTGCCAGGTTTGCTCTGCATTCTACTCATCCAAGGAGTTAAAAAAGCTCCTGCAGCCTCGTAGCTCTCCCAGAGCTGCTGGAGTCTGCAGCACGTGTTCCCTGCAGCCTGAGGGCCCTTCTACTGCACACAAGGAACAACTTCCTGCTCCTTGGCTTTTTTAAAACAAAGGATGTGATAATAAATGTCACAGAAGCTCTACAGGTCCCTGGATGTTAAAATCAGAGTCACAGGATGGGAAGGGACCTTAAAGCCCATCCAGTGCCACTCCCTGCCATGGGCAGAGACGTCTTCCACTGTCCCAGGTTGCTCCAAACTCCCTCCAGCCTGGCCTTGGGCACTTCCAGGGATCCAGGGGCATCCACAGCTTCTCTGGGCACCCTGTGCCAGGGCCTGCCCACCCTCACAGGGAAGAATTTCTGTATATCCAACTTACATTTCCCCTCTTTCAGTTATTGAAGATAATTGTATTTCACCCAAATATGTCAATCTATCGACACAGTTTGTCTCCCTGTCCCCAAAGCCTAACTCCAGGGGCTAAATATCTGAAAAACTGTTTTTATTTTGGTTTAAGCTGTTGAAATCACTTTAAATAAAGTCATTACAAAGGTGATATAATTCTGGCTCTTGAGATATCTTTCAACATATTGAAAAGATATAATATGGTCATGTTTTGGTCCTGAAATCTAAAATGTGTGGGAGAAGGATTTTTCTATAAAAGAACATAAAAGCGTAGCCTTTTGCTATGAAAGTTTGCCAAAATTTCATCAAGTCATATGTCCCTGGAAAGTATCTCTTGGCAGATGCCCTGTCCTGTCCACCAGGGATGTTCCATCTGGATTGCAACGTCCCTGCCAAGCTGAGCATGTGCAACCCACTGGGAAAAATCAGGAGCCCTTTGCTCTGGGAAGAACAAAATTCCTCAGAAGTCAAAAACCACTCCTCTGAAGCTCTTGCTTGTGGCTGCATGAAAAGGTGGGTGTGGAGAAGGAAATGAAAAGGGTGAGACACGTGGCTGTTTCTGGGAAGGGTTTTGGGTTTCTTTCTAATGCAGAAAAGTCAGGCAGGAAGGACCCAAGGGAGGGCACAGCCAGGCTGAAAATAAGGAGAAATAAATGGGAGAGAATAGCAGGACAAGAGAATCTATAAAGGGGTTGGGAGACTAAATGAAAAGAGGCAGATTTACAGAAAACAGTAGGTTTTCAAACCTCAGGTGTAAGAGGTAAAGGCAAAAGGTGAAATGAAGTTGTTACTTCCAAAGAGATCAAGAATAACCCATTTTCCCCCCAGGTAAGCCTGGACAGGAGGGATGCTGTGAAGTGGAACAAATTATTAATATTAAAATATTAATATGTTTAACCTGCTGTAAAAGCAAACCCCCATGCTTAGCTGAGGTGATGAACTGGCACTGGAGAGGCAGGATTGTCTCTTGTCAGATGAGGTGGAATTTCAGCTGTACCTCACTTTAATCTCTGCTAAGTTGGTTAAATGCTTAAACTGCTGCTCCAGTTGGTTAAATGCCATTTTAACTGTGCATACCCAGGGAAATGGGCACCACTACAGCTGCCTTTCAACTGCACTGGGATGTTTAAAACACATAGCAAGAGGTAAAAATGCTGTCAGCCCTGAAAAATCAAGCATGAGGTTGTCACCAGCTGATAGTGTACCTCAGACTTTTAGCTGTAATTCAGGGATGTTTGTAACACTGAAGGGAATCATCAGCAGCTGTAAATCCTTTAGATTGGTCTAAACACTCTAAATCTAATTTATTATTCAGCTTCTTAAATAGGTTCAGGCCATATACAGGATGAAAAAACATAAAAAAGAATAATTATCATAATTACAACTAAACTAAATTAGAATATATAGAATATATGATGATACAAAGTAGCTGTTGCTTCAAACCTTCTTTTACTGAGACTTTTGGATACAACGTGAATATGAAGATTCTTCATCAGAAAAACAGCAAAGAAATCAAAGACAAAATTGCTGTTTTCTTCATTAGAATAAATTGATTCTATTCAGACCTAAAGGCCAAACGGAAGATCCCATTCTTAATATCTATCTACTACAAACCACAAATATAAGCAGTAATTTTGTACAGACTGAATTAGATGTAGATGTTCATTGAAACATTCTGCCTGTTGGTTATGAAAATCGTGTTAGACACAACATTATGTTTTTCATCCTCAGAGTGAGCCTGAGATACTGAATTTCAAAAGTAAAAAAGTAGATTGAGAAATGTAACAGTACAAATTTTCCCCTCTACAAATATTTTATAAAATTTTATCTGAAGAATTTTTTAAACCTTTGGAATTTATATTTGTTAGATGTTGGCAAATGAATGCTTACTAAATGCTGTCAGTACTGTTATCTCTAAACTCTGAAAATGTGTTCCTCAAATACTGCAACAAAGTTTTTAAAAGTAAAGAAAGGAGTTTAATTCACAAATATAATTGTGTATATACTGAAATATAGAATAACAGAAGTAATTACCTTTCAGTATCTCCACTGACTGTATCCCCTGCTCTCTGTAGAAAGAAAAATAAAGAGCATTAAGCACAACTAAAGACCAGACTTCCTTGGTGCTCTGGGCACAGTGAAACAAGTGACAGAGGTAAACCACAGTCATTCTGCAACTCTAAAGCAAAGGAAATGGAACATTTATTTCAATTTCCAGCTAAGTTATTTTAAAATGAAGA
The DNA here is from genome assembly GCF_001522545.3 of Parus major. Taxonomy (NCBI): domain Eukaryota; kingdom Metazoa; phylum Chordata; class Aves; order Passeriformes; family Paridae; genus Parus; species Parus major. The sequence goes on from NC_031772.1 coordinate 4,343,995, forward strand.
TTGTGCTTAAAAAGAGCAATGCAAATGCACCTTGCATCTGCACTTACAAACTAACTTCAGATGCTGTGTAATTGTGATCAAAGCTCTTTAAAGTAAGGGAGCTAAAGTTTGTTTGACTGTTTGCAAAAGTGTTAGTGTTTGAAGGGGAGCTTAAATGCAAAGAACAAATATTGAAATACAGAATACAGAATTTCAAAAGGACAAACTTTCTTTGACATCATTCTTGCACTTTAAATAACTTGATTTACCACACTGGTTATTCCTCTGAGGTTTGGAAATGAACCTGTCTTAGTGGAGTAAGTAGCAGCTGATTTGGGGTTAAAAATAAAATCTTCAGACAGTTTAAGTTACTTTAAAACAAGTTTTATGATGGATTTTTCCCACAGCTAAGAATTGAAATATACAAAAAATGAAATTACAACCCCCTACCCCCCAAATAGGATGTAAAATTCACATATATTTGTTTATAAATGCAGAAATCTGCTCTTGCACAGTCTTTGTCTTTCTGAATAACTGATCATTCTAGTAAGTGCAATGTTTGTGTGTTAATGCCTCTTCTTGAGGCCTGCAGAAGATGTTTGATCCCAGATAATACTGACTCACAGAAGAGTTCAGAGCACAGAATTGGAAGGGACAGGAAGTTTGCTGGGGCTGTTGCACCTCAGGGCTCTGCACAGGAACATTTTTGCAGCAGTTTCTGAGGCAGCTCTAAAACCTGCGGGGGACAAACACATTTTGCCACCTCCTCCTTCAAGAAGTCTCCCTTGCCCCAGGGGAACCCAGCACAGAACCAGTTATCAGCTTTTAGTGTGCTTCAGCTCAAATATTCCAGCAAATGTGAGCAGCAAGGATGATCCCACTCAAATAAGAGGCCTTATCTGATGAAAAATAATGAAATGGTGCCCCTAAAATAATGAAATGGTTTCCCTAAAAGCAGGGAGTTCTCTGCTATTCCTTTCTGACCCCAGGTAAAGGCAGGAGCTCCCACTGAGTGATGGAGCACAGGAAACCCTAACAGGCTCTCCTGAGAGCCATAAATGCCTCAGTTCTCCTCAGAGTATGCTGAAATGTAGCCTAGAGAACAAAAAAAAATAATTTTACAAATAAATTGAAAGTACCCTGTAGAAATACTCACATTTTCTCAAAGCAAACTGGAAGGGTTAACAGCGTGCAGCTAAAGCAAAGTATCTGCTTGAGAGATGTTCTGCTACTGAAAATGCTCTGCTAAATACAAATGCAGCAGTCTGAGCATCCCTGGAAATACGGGGACAGCCCAGGAAAATATTGTGTGGCCAAGCGAGCAAAAGAACTTTGACAGCAGCACTACCCGTGCTACTGTTATAAAAATAGAATTTAGTCCTACCAGAAGGCTCAAAGCTTTCCTTCTCTTATCCCTCTGACTTCTAAGGTTTCTAATTTTAGCAACTAAAAGTGGGACTACTAATTCAGTCAGAGCTTCCCATTCTGTTTCTTAATTTCCTTTTCCAAAAATGCTCCTGAAGTAAAAGCAAAGTGTTTCCAAATCAGGGTTTGTTCCCTGTCTCCCAAAAGGGGCCCATCCCACGCTCTCTTCCCTGACAAAGCTGAAATAAACCTCCCTCACCCTGCTCTGGCTGCTCTTTCCAGCACCTGAATTACAAATTTTCATTGCTATAGGAACTCAATTATTTATCTCCTTCCATGAAAATGCACAAAAACCAACCTCAGTCACACGTGATCACCTCGGATTGTGGCTTCCAGATTTCCTTTGATCAGATATATTTCATAAACAATTATTAGTGTGATGTGAACTTGCATATATTAGGCTGAAAAAAGACTCACTGGAGAGAAATTTGCTTCTGATAATAAACCACATTTTTCTAGAGGTCAGTCTTTCAACACCACAAATTTTTCTGTGTTACCAAGCATTAATTTCCAAAGATATTGAATAATGTAATCTCATTAACTGAAGCACAGTCTGTAGCAGGGAAATTTAAAAAGACTCTATAACAGTGTGAAGAAGAAAAATATGGTTTAACCATTGAACAACTCATAGATTATTGTAACTGATTATTAGTTGCTGTAATTTAGAAAAGAGCAAAGAAGAACATCTATATAAATAGAGAGGGAGAGGAAATTGTTGATATAAGTACTTGAAACATAAAAAACATAATTGCACCTTTTAAAGATTTTATCAATAATTAATTTATTAGAAGAAGAAAAAGCTCCTGACAAACTCAGCATTGACAAAGAGATTATTACCAGGATTTGAGTGTGGCCACTGGGGATTACCACAGACCTTTGTCACATATTTATCATCTTGTATTTGACTGACCTTTTTCCCAAAGAAGCTCTCTTGGGAGAACAATCTTGTTGCCAGCTTGAAATGCCAACCTTTATAAAGATTTCTGATACTTCACATGGAAACACCCACATTGGCATTTCTATAAATGTCTACCTATAGCTAAAATTAATTTCCTTGTGAAATTGTAATTATATGCAGAAACATTGCTGACAATGACTTACATGTGGAAGGCCCTACCTGCATTTTCAGCCACCTTATATATAATTTTTTTTGAGCAGTTACTTCTTACCAGTTTCTGACATTTGGAAAAAAAAAAAAAGCCTTTCCTAGTTCCCAAACTAAAACTTTACTTCATCTTACTACAAGGCCACTTTGATGAGTAGCAGACATGTGGGAGGCTCAGGAGGCACAAGTCTTGTCATGCTGTCAGAGACTATAAAGCACAAATTCTGTGAAATTCAGGTCACTGGCACCTATCTGCCTTCTTCAGTCAGCTCTACATTTCTGGAGCTCTAGGGATTCCCAGGGATCTGCTTCTGCCTTGCACGAGTGGAGATGAAAGGACAAAAAGGCCTCTGTGGTCCCACAAGCAGATCTGAGGCTCCTCTCCCAAAGGAAATCCTGTAGAAAGTCCCATTTACCTGAAACCGCTATAAATAACTTACAACAAAAAAATCATTCCTTTGAATCAGAATTTCTTCTCCTAAGTGAAGAAATCAGATAAACCACAGAGAGCAGAACTCTGAGCTGCAGAGGTTGTGTGAAAATACTCAACACTCATTATTTACTTGTTTCCTAATTCAAGAGGCAGGAATAGCTGGCAATGAGATTAGAACAGCTTCATAATGTGTGTTACTAATCTCAGTGGCCAAATTAAAGATATTTATTCCATCTAGATATATCATTTATTCAGATGCAAAGACTGAAAAGCTTCTTTATTGTACTGTTCTTCCACTCGTCTATACTCAGATAATGAATTATTATTAACAAATGTAAAAAAAGAAAAAATTATTCATTCTTCTGCTCCTTTAACTCATATATTTATTATCCTGAAGATTTCTTTACATCATGTTTGTTTAAAAACAATCAAACAGTGGCCTTGTTATGAGGGGCTTTACTTATCTCTCTACCTCAGAGAGCTGAGGCTGTCACCCACTGAATCTGCTTTCAAAATTATCGTGGTGAGCTAAAAATAAAAGCGAGGTTTTCATTCCACTCACCCTTGCTGAGGGGAGAGATAACAGAGACAGGAAACCACCCAGTGTAATCTACATTTGTGTGCAGTTTGAGGCACTCACATTTGTGAAAAACCAGGTGAGGAAGGAAGGCAGAGGGAAGGGATGAGTTTGTGATTATGGGGGATGATGAGAATTGTCAGCACAAGCTGGGGAACAGGGGAGGCAGCCAAGGGAGAGGTGAGGAAAAACAGTCAATTCCTTCCCCTTCCTTTTCCTCACTTTCCCCATTCCCATGGGAACAGGTTTCCTGTGGCCCTGCCTGCCCAGGGCTGACTTTTCTGATGTGAAATGTTTGTGCCATTGCTCTCCTCCTGGGGAAGGGGGAAAGGACAGGGAGCAAGGCTGAGCCACTGGGTAGAGAAAAAAAATCAGAGGAGTCCCCAAAAGGTTTCCACTGGATTCTTACATGTTGATCCTTTCAGCAGCAGGTCATGGTATTTGTGTGATAAGCGAGAGATTTCTATTTGGTGCATCTTCTGGAGGATAAATATTGCAATTATCATAGCAATAACATCACTTGTAACTAATACTCATTAACAAATAGCTGTTAAATTCAGCTTCAGACTATAGATATGTCTAAACTGGTTTGGTTTTTTTTTTTGGTAGCCTGGTAAAACAATAAAAACAAGGCATAAATTCACTTGCTAAAATAATAGAGTGCAGTACAACTTAGTTGTGTTGTGGCTCTCTGGAGTCAGAGGACTCCAGAATGTTTTACAAATGGCAATTTACCCACAGAGGCACAGCAGGTTAATGAATGCTTCATTTGCTGACTTGCATTGGTGGTTTGTAGTGGTTTGTTTGAAGACTGCAGAATATCATCATTTAAATATGCTCTAATAGAGCAAAATTACTTCTGAAAACACTGCATATGTTTGGATAAAGGCAGCCTCGTATTTGCTTTGTGCAAAGTGTCCTGAAATAACTACAAATAGAAGGAATTCTAGGCCAGCCAGACAACCTGAACCTTTGGAAGCAGCAAGAACGAGCAGCCTGTCTCAGGGCTGAATCTGCAAACACATCCATCCTAAATTCCCAAACACAATCCCAGCCCCTCTCCTGAGCTTCTGCAAGGGGCTGCTTCTTCCAGAAATCAAGGACAACCTAAGTTCTGGGTTAACACCTGTTTAACCAGTGTTTCTTTCTTTACTTTCTTTTTTCTCTTTCCTTTTTTGTTTTTCTGGATCCACGTCAGTTATGAAGTTCTTGATTACTGAATGAATGTGAAAACCTAAAGACTGATGGCATTATTGTTATAAAGAGCTTTTCTTAACATTTTATTTCCCTTTCTTTTCCCTTATACTGTAAAATACCTTTTCAAAATACTTTTTTCCCCTCTAAGCTGTTTATAGATTAATGAAGGGTGTAGTTTAGAGAGTCAGGTCTGAAGAGAACTCTAAAGAAATACATTATTGGACATTGCTACTCAAGGATCCATCTTCAAGTGGGGAGGGAGATGCTTGTCAGCTCAAGTCTTCATGTGCTCAGTCCCAATAAAAAGAATATTATTTTACAATCAGTAAAACTGGGCAGACTCATTTTGAAGTTACAGAAGCCAGAAGTACTTGTGTTTGCTTCTCTGAGCAGCCAGAAGCCACACAACCATCCTCAGAGTGATTTCCCAGCATAACTGCAAGGTAGGGAAAGAAGGTTTCCCATATTACAGATACTTAAAAAGCAAAGACAGGATTTATTCAGCAATTCAGAAAGGAAATAAAACTCTGAAGGAAATAAAGCTCATCCCTGACAGCACAGTTTTGTTTCTTTCTGCAAGAGCAGGAAGGGATAAATAAAACATGAGTGCTTTTCCTGCAAAATTGGCAATAAAAGGCTCCTCCTTCAGTCAGTGGAGCTGAATATGTGTGATTCTCCCAGACTATCTTAATTATTCTACTTATCAGAGCAGCACTCAGACTGCCTGTCATCCCAAAAAAGCATCTGGAACATCTGGCTCATCCCAGCGTGCACCCATTACACAACACCCAGCTTTACATTGGTTTTGCACAGGTTTTAATTCTCAGCATGTACCATTAAACTTTATATCATTTGTCAAGCTGCCTCTGCAGCTCCAGGAACAGTTAAAGAGCATTTCCATCACCCTGTGCCACAGGGATGAGTTACCAGCTCCCTGGGATCAGCAAGAAGGGAATAAAAAGCAAGTTGAGCAAGTTCTGTGTGACAATGAGTAACCCTAAAACACCACCGTGCTTCAAATTATCTTTAAAATAAAAAAGTGACTCCAGGTCTGGCACTCTCAATGAATACCCTAAAGCAGCCATTATTTCTGTTTTACTGTGAACATTGAAATGAAAGAATTGATCTTAAAACTCATTAAAAATTAAGTCTTTTCAACACACTGAATTCTAATTCACACAAAAAAAAATTAGAAATTCCAATCTATTCTCTAGTTTTTAATATATGATACTACAAAGCAAAAGATCCAATTATTTTGTAGATAATGGGCCCAGAACATTTATCACCAACTAAAAGCAGATGAGAGATCATTATCCAATTGGAAAATCTGATGTGGTAACCAGCAAATTGAATTTCAGAGGTACAGAAAGTTGTGCAAGTCTGAGGCAATAAAACCACAGAGTTGAACATTGTGTGGATTTCCAGACTGGATCTGGAATGAGAACTTCAATATTTTCTATTTAGATGGAATCTGGTTGCCACAGAGCAAAATGGAACTGAGCAGAAGGATAGGTACAACTTTCTATAACTTTCTGTAAAACCCTGAAGATTTTTCAAGTTTTTTTTTTGTGTTTTGTTTTATGGTCAGAAATCCAAAATGAAAAATTTCCCAGGTACATCTGGTCTACTGATCTGGAGTCCTGTATGATAAATTTATTTTCTGCAGAATGAGATCTGGTGATAAAAAATAAGAGCATATTCAGTTTTTAACTCTATCCTTGTAATGAGCCCATATTTAGGCTCAACCTGGTAAATGATGTCACTACAGAAGTGAAGCATTAATAAACATAGAAAGTCATGTTCCAAGAGATACTCTATTAATTAATAATTATTTATAACAGCCTTGCTAATTGTAATTGACTCTTGCTTAGGTTCTGTGACATTGCATATCAATTAAATTAGAGTTATAAATATATCCTGGAAGGGGGCAGTGTTTCTTGACAGGAATATTTTACTGCAACATGGCTTCATGCATCATTTTATATCCTGGGCATGCTGCCAATATTGCATTACCTAAATATCCATTTTATATAGGAACTCTGCATCCTCCCAGCAACTTATGAAATCAGGCTAATTGTTTAATTTTAGGTTCCAAATCAACATTCCTTCCAAAGCATTAATCTAGTGGTGAATCTCTGCAATTACCAATTTTGCAAAACTTCTTACGTCTGGTAATTTAAACTACTGTTAAGTGAGTGCCTTTTGGGGGTTTTTTGCTACATATTTATGTAAGTGCTTAGAAAATTAAGCAATGGCTAAGTGATGCTCCATTCCTCCTTCCATCAAGCCATCCTTGTTTGATTACCAAATATTATCACCTTCCTTTCACTAAAGATGATGAAAATCCTATTTATCATCTGCATTTCCCAGAGCATTTATTTGGGCTGGAATTTTGATCTGTATCCAGAAGTTGTGCTGGGCATGTGTTAAGGGCAGAGGATTTCATGGAAATGTGATTCCAACAGCTCTGCACTTTTGCCTTCCATTGAAAAAACACAGAACAAATGTAAGAAGAAAAAGCTAAACCAGTTTTGTCAACTTTTCTAATACAAATGTAGCAAAAGCTGTTTTAAGATGATTTAGTCTCATTATCCAGAAAAGGTTTATGTATGAAAATGTTTATGAAAATCCTGGTAACACCTTTAGATATTAAGGAATTGAGCTGACCCACTTAAAACTTAAATTTATGTCTAAGAACACAACAACTCTCTGTTACATTTCCTTTTTGCTATCAAGCTGCCATGAAATTTTCTTTGATATTTCACATTTTTGTTCGGGGTAGCTCTCTTCCAAGATAAATATGCCCATTTTTTTGCTTGGCTTTTCAGAATTCTTTCAGTATTCCAAGTGGAAAGACGTTAATGTGAATGATTCTGTGCTGCCAAGAACCCACAAAATCTGTGTCAGCAACTCTGTGTTTGTCGACTCAGTTCCTCTTGTATATTTATAAGGCAGTTGACAAAGTGCCTCAGATATTCTGATTCCTGTGATTATCTCCTGAAGGACTGCAAAGGTCTCTTTTAATGCTGCTCCAAACATTTATGGTGATAAAAGGATTAATAGTGCTCTGTCAGTCCATGAATAATCATTTTACCTGTGCCCTCCCCTGCAATCACTGCACATGGAACAGAGTTTGTGAACAGAGACTTTTAGGGTGGGACAACCACTCCATGCACAGTTGTCTCTTCCCAGGATAACTCCTGTTTTCCAGTTTCCTGCTTTTCTTTCAGACCCTTTAGAGCTGACATTTTATGTCATTCGGGTATTTTTAAATATCTAATTTATTATCGTTCGATATCAAACTGCTAATTTATCATGTCTGTTCAATTAGCTGCCTGATGGTGCGGAAATCACACAAGGAAATACAACTTCAGTCCTGAAATCCAGGGTGGAATTTGCATCTCTCCCCAAATGACCCATTTCCCCCTCTTCAGAACTCAGGTGAGCCAACAGATCAGCAACAGAATCCCAAAAACCGACTGAAACCAGATGATTTATCTACCAAGTTATGAAATATGGTTGGGGTTTGTTGCAGGGTTGTATGATAATTTTCTCATTCACCCTAATAAATTGCCTGCTGATTTTCTCTCCAAAAAGCCTTTGCTTTGATTTTGGGATGCTTATAATCTCTGTCAGAGAGATTGAAATCCACAATTTAAAAAATACATTTAAATAAACAGTAATTCTATTAAACTCCTCTGTTTTTACAAGACACAGTAATCAAAGTGGCAATACAAAAGCTTATAAATTAATGTAAAATAGATCATTATCAGGGGCTGAGAGCAGGATCCTTATGAACCTTCAAAGATAATACAATCAAATTAAGCTAAACTCAGTGAGACTGAGTAATTAAGAGCACAATTTTATTAAAGCATCCGACAGCAAATGATTCTTGCCTTGTGTTTTGCTGTTCTATCTTGATTTTTATGAGAAAGCTGTCGTGATCCTGACACTGAAAAAGCGACTTTTATGAGAAATTTTTCATGCCACCATCACTGAGCAGCCCTGACTGTGAAACAGCATGGAAACATGAAGCAGGGGGTTTTTTTTTGGTCTGGATCAATGGTGAGAGGAGAACACCAGGCCGAGGCAGGGAGGTGTTTGCTGGACACTCACATGGTAGAGTGGAACCGTGTTGTTCTCTGCCAGGGAGAAGCTGAGCACGTCCTGCTGCCCTGGCTCCAGCCTGATGCTGGAGGCCAGCACCGAGGGGCTGATGGGGTAGCTGGGGTTCCCTGGGGCTTTGCCCTTTTTCCTGGACCTCCGGCCCGTGTCCCGTTTGCTGTCCTTCTGCGCCAGAGGCTCCTCCTGGATCACCAGGATCTTGTCATCGCTCAGGTAGCGCAGCAGCGAATTCTCAGAGTCAGTGGTTGGAGGGGAAGGAAGGCAAAAAAGAAACATTAGGAAGAGGAAACCAGCAGAGAACCGTTCTGGCTGCCCAGGGACCATCACTCGGTGCTGTTAAAAGGGAAAAGTGTGAATATCCAGGCAATTGTGACCTCTCACTGCCAGTTTGCCATCTAGTGGTATTGCACAAAGCCAGTTTTACATCCTATTTCAGCAGAGGGATGCCCTCAGAACACAAACACAAGATGATTTTAACAATCTGTTAGCAGAAGACAGTCCACACCCACGGTCATTAATTCCTAGACCTTGCCCTTTGTCCCCCAGGAGCAGAGGCTGGCTCAAGGCTGGATAGCTTTTGTGGCTCCACAGGAGAATGGCTGGATAGATCCAGTTGCTGTTTAACCCCTCAGGCTTCATTGTTTTCAGTGTTATCCTGGTCCTTTTTGCCTGTATTTTTATGCAAATATCAGGGAATCTCACCAAGTGGAACTTGAATGGCACCTGAGAGAGCTTTGTGTGTAGGACAATGGGTCTGCTCCTCCCTGACTCCATTCCACCTTCACTGACACCAGAAAATGTTACTGGGTTGTGTCACCCAGGGAGCGTCTCTGGAACCATTCCAGACTCTAGGATTATAATTTCAAGGAATTTGACAAGCTGGAATAATGGTTTTAAGGGGATGTGCAGCATATTTGGCACAGTTTCAAGATGGGAGCTGGCCAGGCAACAAGTCTGTTACTGTCTGTAACAGTGAAATATGAGCTAAACATACATCAACAACTTTGGAATAAATCAGAAAAGGCTTGTGCCTTAAATGAAATTTATTTTCTATTGGAATGGAAGTTTACTGAAAAAGGTAGTTTAAAATCCTGTATTGATCTTCAAGAATATCGTTCATTTTTTGTCACATTTTTAAGAGTCAAGATGAACTCCTCTCAGCTTCCAGACCATGCTTAAAAGATTCTAAAAAAATAATATTCAAGAATCTTCAACCATATCACAATAGTTATGTGATAACTATTTAATAGTTATGGTTGTATATCTGAAGAATATTCATTTGAATGATATGATTGCTTTTTGGCACAGAAAATAAAGGAAAAAAGAAACTGTGCAATTACTTTTCTTTCTTGCAAAGTTCGTAATTCCCACTGGGACCAATGGAAGTTTATGTGATTAGAACTGCTGGGCTGAACACTGACAGCACAATTGCTGATTCCTGTTCCTAATTTTAATTCATTCTGATCAAAATGTTCTCAAAGGATGTTACCTTACATCTGTAACATCACTTACTGTTTTCTAGGGCTGTGCAGATTTAGAACTGATTGCTTTTAACACATATCTGAGTCTTCAAAGTACTTTTTCTCTTGATGTTTATGTTTCTTTATACTAGAATTAAATTCCTCCTACTAATACAAATTTTCAATTTTCAGAAATAGGAACAGAAAAGCACAAATACTAAACAGGCTCTTCTATATCCTCTATGATACTAAAAGAAATGAAAAACCGAGATTTTTTTTCCTGTGATGCTCCTTAAGCAACAAAGAAAAAGCATCTTGGAGAACAGCAGAGAAAAAAAAAATACTCACCTCTGCTTCCCCTCTTGTACATGTTCTGTTCTTTGGACTCCCCTATCCAGCTGTACTCAGTAGGCATCGAAACTGGCCTCAAATCTCCTGGAAACAAGGCAAGGAAAACCAATATAATGTTTGAAGCCTAGGAGTGGAAGGCTGTGGGGTCAGCAATGTCTATAAATTCCAGGGGTGACACAACCCCTCAGAGCAGTCCATTATTAGAGCTGTGGCCCTCAGGATCACTGAAACCTCCCAGAGCCTCCTCTTCATCACCCCAGCCTCGAGGGAAGGTGGAATTTCTTCAGCTTTAGTGAAATTCTTTGTGGATGTAAAGCAGATTACAAATTTATTTGGAAGCTCTGCTCTGTACAAACTCGCTCACCCATTAAACAGGTGTTGGGAATAAAGAGAGAAACAGATTTTAAGTGGATGGAGATGCTGTAGGAAAAGCAGAGAGAGAATGAATACAGACACAACACAGATGTGCCAGGGAAACAGGAAACCCCCTGAGCTGGGAAATCACACGGTGAGAACTGAGGGGATCTCAAGGCACATCCATTTCCACGGGCTCAGAAGGAAAACCTGGGGCACACTTTGGTGCCAAGGACCAGCAGAGGAGATGCAGGGCTTTGAATCATTGGGGTTTCCTGGCACTGTGGCAGTGAGATCCCAATGTGCCCAAGCCATTCCATGCTGGAGCATCACAACAGGGATGGCACCAAACCAGGAACAGCCCCAGAATTGCTGGGAACTGGAGGGCTGACATTTGGAGTATTGAGATTTTCCCATGTTCCACTTGTGTGCACACCATGAAATTTAGAGTATAAATAATCCTATGGAAAAAGATGTAGTTTCATTTTCTGCCTCACAGCTGAGGCTACCTTTAGCTACAAATGTAGGATTCAACTCCTGATCCTTAGAACAATATCAATTAAGATAAAAAAATCAATGAATAAAAAAAAATCACTAGTACAAAAAGAAAAACAAGATTATAAAATTTAAAAGAAGAAAATAGGAAGTCACAAAGCAAGTGAAGATCAACATAACCAAACTGAGCATTTTTTCTGTAAAGAAAGGAAAGATCTGAAGCTCTGAAATGATTTATACACAAATACAGATACCACAGCACAAAAGACATCAAAAATACAAATTTAGGACAGGAATCACACAAGGAAAATGAACGAGTGATTTTGTAAACTGCTTATTTCACTTCCAAGTCCTTTCCCAATAAAAAGTAACCTATAAATTGTTTTGATGTGGCAGCTTGGATATTTTTTCTGAGGAGCAAAAAATTGTTGTGTACAAGGATACCAAAATAAAGTGAAAGAAAAAAAAAAATATTTGTGACATTTTTTTTTCTAACACATTCATGGAAGAGGTTTGATATGCATTGCCACAAGAGCTCTTTAGACCAGAGCATTTTAGAGTCAGAAAAATAACAGAGTATAATGTTAAGTAAACCAAAAAATGCACTGCAATGTTATTAAAAACAAGCTTCATTTTCACAAATACTTTGGAAAAAAAGGACTTTTTATTTACCTGCTTGGATTTTGCATGTACTACCAATACCCATCACCTGCCTGAGTATCCATCCACCTCACAGCTGCACAGGAGCCTTATTTCTAATAATGGCTGGAATTCTGCAAAGTCCAAGGCTGGAATTTTGGAGCAGTAGTTTGTGTCAGCCTAAGCAATAATGAAAGTGGCTGCTTGGCCAGGAAAGGCTTGAGAAGTTTTATTTTGATTTCTTTGCCCATGGCTGTGTGGTTCCAGCATCAGTTTATTGGAGCTGCCATAAATCCTGTCTTTTTACTGAAAGACACGTTGTCACTTTGGTGATTGATGTCACCTCTCAGCCAGAAAGTACAAAACCTTCCACTACAGTAGAACATCATTTGCATCTCTGTTAATCAACAGATTAATTAAACCTGTAGTTCAAAAAAATTCTGGTTTGGCAGTCACTTTTGAGAGAAAGGCATATTTCAGAGACTTTAAAACCAAATTCCTTCTGTATTTCAATCAGAATTGTCCATCATAGACAAAAAAATCTTGTGTTCTCCTGGGATCAGGCAGAGAGCCCAATACTTAAAGTCACCATAAAGCAAGAATTTATGAAAGCAAGCCAAACACACCCATCTGGCTCCAATTTTAATCACAGTTAAGATTTCTCCTTATCTTTCATTCTAAATTTGTTTTAAAATGATGTCACTCCACAATGAGATAAAGAGTGAACATTACTGGTTTTGAGATGGGATCCTATTCAGCGTCACAGCTCTTTCAAGCATCAAGCAGATGACTGAAGCAGTTACTAAAAATATCCTGTCTATAACAAAGATTTATTAAGATTTCCTACTCTGAACAAGTTCTGTGTGCATCTACACACCATCAAGTCCATTTTACTTGCCATTTTTACCAGAAATCCAGCTGCAGTCAGCAAATTACAGCAGCAGGGGGGACGTTCTGTGGAACTGATAAACACAAGATAAACACTAAGAACAGGAGGCAGAGAAATGGCATTTCAGAGCATCCCTGGTAGCAAACCCCACGCCAGACTAAGCAGCAGCAGGATCAGTGACTGCCTTTTTTTCCCCCCACTGTGCTCCCTCCCAGCTGCTGTTGGATCTTCCACCAGAACCCCTCTTGGGATTCTCTCCACTGAACTGCAGCAGGATTTTAGTACCTGTGTTCTTCACAGACATGTTTCCCTTTACTGCTCTGAGCTTCTCAGAGGTTTTCCTTTTCCTAAATTTCAAAGACAAAAAACTTAGGAAGTTGTTTGGGCTTTTTAAAAAAATTAGGAAGAAACCCCAGTCTCAGAGTAGGTGACTAAAGTACTTATGGATGGCTTTGAATATAAATGAATATTCAAAATATAGCAGCTTCCCATAGAGAACACTACTGTCATTGCTTTCTCTGAGGCTCAGAAATAATGCCATTTTAAAAATCAGAAAAAAATCCAGTTTTCAGAAGAAATCTCCTATCTGAAACCTGTATGCTTTACAAAACTGTCCTACTGCCTTGAAAATAAAGCCACTGAAAATCTATGGACCATACACTGCTTTACTTTATCAGGATTTTTTTCAAAGTCATTAAACACCAAGAAATTCAGTTTAAACATAGAAGAATAAATCTGTCAGTTAATTTTCAACACCACCTTTTACACAGATCCATATACTCATATACAGGCACACGTGACTGTACACTCAGTAGGGATTTATATATACAAAAAATTTTCATAGAAAAAACAGAGTACATTATTGTTTCAATAGCATTTTATATATTTAAGAAGTCCCCATCCCAAGATTTTGAAATACAGTTCAAGCACTAATGGGTGCATCATAGGGTACTTCTCATGCATTTAATGCAGCACTGAATTTTGAAGGGCTTTCCATCTTACAGACACTTTCATACCATGAGGCAGGCCCCTACTGAAGTTTAACAGCCCAGAACATTGCAAATGGAATAATCTCCAGGAGTTTGGGAGGGGAAAATGAGTAAATCAAGATGCTGGCCCATCCAAATAATATGAATTTAATTATCATTCAACATTCCAGTATGAACGGCAAAATAACCAAATAAATAACTTACTGCTGACCAGGAATGTTAGAGTGTAATTCTCCTAATTATTCCTTCATGTAAACTTCTGTTTATGGTTCAGAGCCAACAGGTCTGACAAAGAATGACAGATTTTTTGGGGGGGGTTGCAGAGTTAACAGCAGTTTGTAGATGTGGGCAGTTAGAGGAAGGTGAGGAAATGCAGCCTTACCATGAGTGGGGGTTTTTTCCCTTCTCCTCACGCCTGTGGCTCTGCTCCTCTCGTACTCAGAGCTCCCAGGGTGGCTTTCTCCTTCAATCAGAGTGTAGTATTTCCCACTCTCGTGCTCCAGGAAATAGTTTGGAGACTCAGAGCCTTTCATCCCAGACTTTCCATATTTGCTGATGTCATCACAAGACATTATTCCAATTTCATCCCTAAAAGCAGAAAATGATGGAGAAATGAGCCACGTAAGGTAAACTTCCAGCATGCAACTGCTTCTCCCAAACAAATAAAAACTCTTGCAATTGAAATGCTGAACTTTATAAGTGAGGCAATTCAAAAAATGTAAATTAATAAAACCATCATTAGGTGCAGCTTTAATTGTGAGATAATAATTGTGAGATAAACATCCAGGTGTTTTCTAGGATCTGAAGGAGAACATAAGGAATTGTTTTAGTATGAGCAGACAAGGGTTTCCCCTGCAGAAATGCTCAAGGATGAGATAGAAGTAGACACATAAAAGTAAATCAAACTAATTGATTAAAGACTTCTTTAAATACTTTCTTGATTTAGGACTAAACCCAGGTTTTTCTCATCTAAGTAAAATTAATTCACTTAAAACATGATATGATGATAAATCTGTTTTGAGTTCTTAATTTTATTAATTGTTTAGCTTGATGGTGGGAAAGTTCATTTTGCTTTTATTAATCTAATGAAATCAAAGTGTAAAATTTTATTTTTCAAAACCTCAAATTCCTTAGGACATAAATACCTGGGTCCATAAAGCCCTGACATAGGAGAGAGAATGAAAACATCCTGGAGTGCAGAGTTGTCCATTTTTGAGGACATGCCCATCGTACTCGTTGGGGTTGTAGAGCTGCTTGTGGGGCTGGTTGGGATCACAGGCTGTGAAAAACAAAAAGGCACAGGAAGAATAAATTAATATTTCTGTGCTACAAGAAACAACACAATCAGTGTGCATAATTTTAGGAGTTTTGACCTCTTTTTTGACCTCTTAGTTGTTTTTTTGAATTTCTGAAGTTTCTTCCAAAAAGGTGTCTAGTGAAACTCCAGGCTTCAAGACTGGTTATGAAAGAAACTGATAAACGACCATTAAATTAATTTAAAAGCCACCTCAAGGGAAAAATCTGAGACTCAATCAAAATATGATCTTTAATCAATGCAGAAAATCAATTATCTGAGGAGAAAGGACACACTGTATTAAATGCCATTAATACAGAAGTTAATTACAGAACTCTGGAATACTTGTACTGAATGAAATGTTGGTTTCACTGGAAGATTTATTGTTAGCAAGGACAGAACATCTTGATTTTTTTAAAAAAAGCAGAATTCATTGTCCTTTGGATTTATAGCCATAGTGATACAAATACCTGTTCTATGATAAATAGCAAAGAAATAGAAATTAACCTAAACAATAACTGAATATCCTTTAGGATTTTTACTTTTTAAACTTTTACATGATGTTGGACACAATTTTTTGATTCAGATGTCATAGAGAAGCTCAAGCCAATGGTCTGCAAGGACTAGAAGGATGAAAACCAAATATGCTGTGCAGGATACAGAGATATAAACAAAGAATATTTTTCAACCAAGGTTCAGTCTGTGTTGATACTCAAGAAATAGAAGATACTTTTATTTATAAAAGTTATGCTTAAATAGGTACAACCATTTTTCTACAGGTGGAAGGAAAACCCAGCAACTCAAAATTTGGATGAAAGATATAAACACCAATGTTTTTCTAAATAAAATATTTTCTCTCCTCTAGAGGTAAACACTGAAATATTTTTTATGTAGTTCAAAAAGTAAAAGCAGTCCTAAATATCAAAATATTATGTTTTTTCATAAGAATGTTAATCTGCAAAGGGGTCAAAATTATATTAGTTTTCTATGTTTGTTGTTAAACTAAAAAATGGTGTAATTGTTCTGGATCAATTATTTGTGACAGGAAGGATTATTACAATTTAAAAAGTTCTCCAAATAAAAAGGAAAAAATACAATAAATGTATTTAATTTGAATGAAGTTGAAGTGTGCAGAGCAATATTTGCCATTGCAAATGAAAAAAAAAAACCAAACCATTTTGTCCTGAGTGAAAACAATTGGAGAGTTTAAAAATTCAAATAATTTTCTACTATCACATCATGTCAGCCAGAGACAAAGGGGGAAAATGGTGTCACAAATCTCCCTGAAAGATAATGGAGCACAGAACTGGCAAATGAAAACTCTGCTGTTCTTAACTGAGCATCAATTTAAGATGAATAAGAATACTACAACCAGGCCAAGTAATAAATTTTCTAAGGCCTCACAGATTCTGTATCATCAATTATTCATAAATTACCTATGTGATATAATTTTAAACTTAATTATTGTAGAAAAAATTATTAATAACCTCTATAAGTGCCTTAAGCAACAACAGAAAACATGACAACTTTTATTCAAAACTTCCTGCTGTGCACCAACCTGAGGTAACAAATATGATTTCAAGTTCTTAAATCCTATTTCCTTTTTGCCCTCTATAATTATGTACTGCTTTTGTTTTGGTTGGGTTTTTTTGGTTTGTTGGTTTTTGGTTTTTCTTTACCAGAACTAAATCAGTTGCTCCACATGTGGACACATAAATAGAATTATGAGGTGCACCATGAAAATAGCACGTGGAGAGGAATGTATATGGATCTGGACCTGGAACACGCTGTGAAATACAACAGTGTGTTGTTGTTATTCCTTTTTGGTGACAGGCTGACTTTTGATGAACTGTTTCTCCTGAATCTGCTCTCACTGAGGTATTTTCCTGCAGCGTGTCACTCTTTGGTCGTTCCCCATCCTGCTTTTGTCTTGTGCTGTGTCCTCTGCTCATCCCAAAACCAGATTTAATCCATGAGCAGCAAAAAATTCCAGAATAACAAACAAACCAACCCAGAAATTCTCCAACCAGTTCAGCACATGGAACTGCTCTAGAGTCTAAAAACTCTTGCCAAAGTCAACGAAAGGCGAGGACGCTGCAGCCAACAGGAGAGGGAAGTGAGCTCACTGCTTCCAGCAGCAACAAGCTGTTGTGTCAGCTGTCCAGGAAGCTCAGGCTTTAGTGACATCTTGAAATTTAATCAGCCTGCTTCCAAGTCATTACTGACAATAATAAATAATACCAGGTCCAGGTGAGAGCTGCAGGAAACGGGCAAACCCAAAACCTGCGTCCTGAAACGGATCCAGGTCCTGACACTTGAGCTTGTCTCTGTGGCAGGAAGAATAAAAGATCTAAAATTGGTTTTCCACACCTCATCACAGAATATACTCTTAAGAAGTAACACTGGCAGAGCTGTTTTTGTTTTCCAAAGGGGTTTATAGTTTTATTTAAATATCTCACCCCACTGTTCTCTGATACAGAAGAAATACACCCCGGGAAGGAGATGCTTCAAGCACTTCAAGCCCCTCAGGGGCTCCTCAGGAGAGGAGACATCACAAAACCACAGCTGCTGATAATTCCACAAAAGCACCTTGGTGCACTTTCTGTTTTCTGGCTACCACGACAAAGGTAGGCATTTTTGATGGGAAATGCTGTGCCACACATGCAGTGAATTCAGCACTCACTGTTCACTCTGACACAGCCTCCAGACCCAGAGCTGCTCGTGAATTATGATTCTTTCATGTAAAAATATAAAGAGAGGATCTCTCTGGAAGCCCTGTGCAATTGCAATTTCCATTTTGCTGCCTCTGGAGGCTCCGTCTGAAGTTCACAAGTAGATAGATGAGCATCTTGCCAGAGCAAAGGATGTAATTCCTGCAGCATTATGACAGAAAAATCCCCTCTGGGTGTCACAGGGCCCCGTTCCTCTCCCCCAGGGACAGCCACAGAGAAAGAAAGGTGGCCCTAAATCCCACTGTCAGCATTCCTGGGATGCAAGGATTACACAAACTCCTTAAGTGAAGCTCCTGTGTGGGATTCAGGAACTCTGAGAAATGAAAGATTTAGAAAATTCCAGGCAGGGAGGAAGTGTGCCTAGATAAGCTTGGAGGGTTTGTTTTGTTTCATTAATTTAAAAATCATTCAGAAACACGTTCATGTATGGTGTGAACCAAACAAAACAGCTCTGAGAAGCTTATGCAAACTTATGGAAGTGCATCAACTTTTTACAGGATGTTAAATGGCATTAAAGACAACCATCAGTAGTTACTGACTTACTGGCAAACCTTTCCTTTAAAAATGACATTTTGAGTTCAGTGTTTCAGACAGTTTTTCCTGCTGCAGGAAGAAGCAGCTGTGATGTTCACAATTCTTTATTCTTATTTTTTTTTTGCATCAGCAGGTTTTCAAGGAATGAGTACACAGAATATACCAGAGGTTCTATTATCCCTGCTACCAAAAACTCCAGCTTCATGCGAGGTGTGCAACAGAGGCAGAGTTCTCCTGGAATTTAATGGATCTGACACACTTGATTACAAACAAGCAGCTGACAGACTGTGAAATAATGGAAACAGGGAGGTACTGCTGCCTCTGCCAGGCAGAGCAGCCACTGAACCTTGTTCTTCATAAAATTATCTGTAAATTTTCTTTCCTTGTCTGAGTTCCTGTGGCTCCCAAAGTCACCAAAACATGGAGAAAATAATCTGATCATTGCCACACTTATTTATGTCAGCACTCTGCTTCAGAGGAGTTTGGGACAGGCTCCTGTTCCTTTCACTGGAAGGTAAAATTCCCGTGTTTTCTCTTGAATAAAGGATTTACTGTGACATTGCAGCATTGCAGCAGCCACCTTACCTGCAGTGCCAGAGGCTTCCACCTCACATTCTTCAGAAGGGCAGGAGCAGAAACCAGGGTATTCTGAGGACGTTTTTTCAAGGTTAAAATCACTCCATTTGGGTCTTCCCACAGTGCATTTACTAGGTTCTTTAACTGCCAGCCAACCTAAGGAAAAAGTCCATCACTGAATTTTGAAAGCTTTCAGTTTAACTTGAAACGTGAAGGAAATGTTCTGTAAACCAACAAGGTCTATTACAACCTCCAAACACAGACAGGTTTTATAAACTCCTCTGGTCTGAAATCATGCTGCTGCAGCTAGATTTTTATCTTTTTTTTGTTCCTCTAGCCATGCTCCTGAACAAAATAAGGTAGAAGTGAGCACTGTTAGCCTTTCAATAACTTGTGAGATCACGGAACATTTTAAATCCGAAGATTAGGTCATGAAATCATTTCAGTCTGGGTTTTGAGTCTCAGGGGTGGAGGAAGCCAGACTGTGCTGGAATAACACATGTAGAATGGATGTAAGAGCAGTGAGACCCTGCCTGGAGATAAATGATCATTTCTTGGTTTATCTGTACAGCCCCAGGACACAGCTGAGTCTCTAAGTTCCTGTAAATTGCAAACAGAGCCATAAAAAAGGACACCACTGGTACTGTAAGGATGTGCCACTCAGAAAAAAAAACTACTTAGAGACATTTCTTAATCATCTTGATTGTTTAAATAAGAATTTACCATGAGTTATTCATACACAAAACCAGAAAAATGGTTTTTTAGGGCTTTTTTTGTCCTTTTTTTGCCTCTTCTGTTCCAGTCAGATCAGATTTTTAGAGCGTGGCCATGGTAAAGCCCTGCCATAAATGCTGTGACTGCCACAAATGTGAGCAGACCTGCAGCGAGCAGGAATTGGAATGCTGTGTCCATAGAGCAATTCCCAGACACAACTTCCCCAAGGCAACTGCATCAGCCATGGAATGAAGCTGTGAGAAGGAAAAGCTGAGTGAACCCCAGAACAGGAACACCCCAACACATGCAAGCAGGAAATGTTTTTATACTGGCCATGTTCAATCTGTTGGAGTTCACTAAAATAATTTTAATTGTAATTTCTCTTCTGAGCAAAGTGTGAATTCCCACTGATTATAAAAACCAGGAAAATGAATTGTTTAGGTGCTCAGACACAGAGCAGTCTTCATTCACCCCCTTGTTATATCAGGTGGAGTTTATAATTATTTCCTCTTAGAGGAAGATAATATCCGATTACACAAAAAGGTGAAGGGAAAATAATAGAAGACAACCTCCAAGATATTTGAACTAAAATCCTCTTCTAAGAGCTGAAGAGAATTTGGGATATTGACTGCAAGGTTCCAAGCTGCCTCCACAGTGGGCCAAAGGCAGGATCCCACTGTGAAAATCCACCTGGGACAGAACTGCAGGATGTGCTGGAATTCCAGAAAGGATTTTAAAAGCTTTGAAAAATTCTGTTCTATTTTTAATGCTGCTGTTCTATTGAAAACTTTCTAAAAATGCACTGGCCACAGAAAACCAAACAGCAGTAATTATAAATAGGTCACATCCAAACAAATGCAAGGATGGCAGCTTGCAGCCCAAAAAACTCCTCCAGTTTGGAGAACAGGACAGAGGCCATATATTTTTTTTTTCTCTTCTACTCAATTATAGAAATCAAATGGAACTCTCTTTGATTTTTATAGATTGATGTAATTTTCAGATTGCCGAAATCCTTAGAGTTCCGTGGGCTCCTTTTAGAAAAGAATGATAAATAATTAAGTTAACAATAAATTATTCCAATGAGAACCTTAATGACAAAACCATTAAATACCAAGATCTATCAGAGAACCTTCTGCAGCCATTACTACTGGGTGATGATAAAATGCCCTCAGGAATTTGGACAAGTTATCATAAATTGTGTTACTAAAAATATCTTTGAAAAAAGAGAAGTCATTACAGTGGATTAAAAACCTTCGTTGCAAACCAGTCCTTGAGTCAGATTTTGACATTTACTCCTAAAGAATCAGTCTTTTTAGCAATTACTGACTTCTAGCTCTGGTAAGATGCATCCTCCAGAAAGGTACTTTGCTCCTTTAAGATTTTTAGGACATATAGTCAAAATCAAATTCTACAACATGGTTAAGCTATTTCAGCAGTTAAATTACAGTTAAATTACAATTAGAATAATGAAGAAATAAAAGACCAATGTGATGCTTTTTATTTTCCTCCATAAATGAAAATAGATGTTAATTTAAATGCTAAAGGTGGAAGAAACCCAGAAGAATGCAAAAGAATTCACTTTAAATGGCCAGAGACAGGCAGATGTTTGAAATTTCTGTAGTTTAGACTTAAAATTGCCACAATCATTTATTTGTTTGTACATCCTCAGTACAGAAAGAAGAGCTCCAGGTAAAAAGAAACCTGTGGACTACTGTATACTAAAGGATTTGTTAGTTTTCTCATAGAAACTATGTGGTGGAAAATTAAGAATATAACAACTTTAAAAAGAATACTTCCAAAAATACTAATTTCTAAAATAATATATTCCTTTACCAGGAAATTCCACAATGTTGAGGTAATTTTGTAGATCCAAGCCTGATAATTTTGTAGCTCAGACTCCTTAACAAATATGTTCAAAAAACATGAAAAACATAACCCATTTTCATTAACAGCAAAGCAGTGTTTTTTAGTTCTCCAATATCTTCTTTACACTCTCCTCATAATGACTTTGCTCCTTCTCATTCAGAAGATCTGGATTTGCATGAATGGGATTTGGAATGCATCCTACCAGCAGTAGGGATTTCAGCATCATTATAAATCTCTGTTCATGCTGGAAAAGCACCTTTTCTCCTTTTTTAAATAAAGTCTACCTGCCTGGGGATGACTCACTGCAGATCTGTATGAAAAATTCATGCAAAAAATTCCTAATGCTACAGATGCAAGCAAAAAAGAAAATGAAAAAAATCAGTGAATTTTTTGTGTCTGCAGAGGAATTAAGAGCGTGATGTATTTGTCTGTCAAAAGGAACTGAGCAAACAGCTGAACTGTTGAACATGGTGGTGTTTATCAGAGGATTCCAGTGGTCTGAACCCTCACAGCAGTTATTCACCTCCCTGCCAATTTCTTCCAAACACATTGTGCCCATTTGTTATGGTAGGAATTTCGAAGTAAAATCGAGCTCAGATGGTGGAACTGGGAGTGCACAGGGGAGAGAGGCACCTGCTCCTTTCTCTGCTTGACCCAAAAATTCTGGGCACAAGGCAGGAATGGGGCTCCTCAGCTCCTTCACAGCCTTACCAAACCCTACCAGGACTCTGAGAAATGGAAAAGTTTTAAGAGATGCAGAAGCCCTGAGTGCAGCTGACAGAAGGAAGGGAGGTTACACTTAACTTGTGTGGGGATTTGTGCCTGCTCTGTTCACTGGCTCACCTGCCAGCTTTGCTGTTACCTGGCGTGGGGAGACACACAGCAAGAACTAACAGGAATTTAAAAGCTCCCTTTTGGGCTGGAAATCAGTTGTGCAAAATATTTTCTAAATATTTATATCCTACTGTATTGCACAGCACCTGAAAACAAGTAATTCTGCTCTGAGTGCAGTAACCCCTCACAGGAACCTGGACAGATGTTTCCCCTCATGACTCTCCAAATACATAAGCAAAGCCATCTGGATATTTACTTGAACCTGCAAAGTTTGACCTCTCTTCATATTTGCATTTAAAAAAAAAAAACCCAGCTTGTGTAAACCCAACTTTTTTTAAGGAAGCAGACTATCATCTTTTCATATTTTAAGTAATTCACTTTGCCTCATTAGGGAATTAATCAAGAGAGCTGGTTTGATTAACATGGAAATTGGAAATCAGAAATTATTATTAGACAAAAATGTGCTGGAAGATCATAAGACAGTTTTCTGTCACTGAAGGGGAAGCTCGTCATTAACACCTGTAGCTGATTCACTCTCATTAATATTCGAGCTGCTCCTAACAATAATTGATGATGGAAAACCAAATGTTCTCCCATTATCTTACATAGTTATTTGCATTAACTGACGGAGAAACACAGCAAGAATCCAAGAAGAAGCAAGGGCTACTACTGGAAGAGAGGCTTCACTGAGCCTTTCTGAAAGGCAGAATCTGGAGAGCAAGTGGCACTTTTTTAGGAAACAGAAGGACATCTTTTGGGGAAAGAAGTTCAAATTCTCATGACATCTTTTGTCTTTTTTTTTTTTGTTTGTTTTCCCCTGCTTTCATTTCCCAACACAGACTGTGCAGAAACACAGATGGTGTGACCTGGCACTACATCTACAGAATTACCTCCACCTAAAATGAGCCCTCATTAGAACTCATATTTACAATCCCTCAAACAGACACCGAGGGTATTAATTCAATGACTGTCTTCACACAAATAAATTAGTGCTGAAATTATTTCATTGTGCCAGGCTCTTGACACACTTAATTTCAAGCATGTAATTTGACAATGAGCAGTATGAAAGGACATTAGGCTGCTGATCGTGTATTTAGAATTAAAGCATTTTTGGGGTTTGAAGGGACATTTAAAGGGCATTTAGTCCAACTCTCCCTGCCAGGAGCAGGGACATTCTCAAGTTGCTCAGAGCTCTGTCCAACCTGGCCTTGGACATTTCCAGGCATGGGGCAGCCACAGCTTCTCTGGGCATCCTGTGCCTGTGTCTCACTGCAAAAAAAAATAGAACTTCTTTATATTGGTCCAAATCTCCCCTTTTTCAGTGTAAAGTCATTGCCCCTCTACAACAGACCCTACTAAAAATCTTTTTTCTGTGCCCTTGCAAGCACAGGATCCATCATTCCAAAGAGCAACCTCGAGTGGGAAAATGCAACTGCTTTAGTTAAAACCAGCAGCTGTTTCGAGAGAATATAAGGAAGGTGTAACAACAGATTTATTACAGATATTTCTGTGGCCTCTTGCTTTGGCACAGCAGTGTTTTATGCCTTAAGGAGTTTTTCTTTCTGGTCTTTATTGCCTCTGTCTGTGGAGAAAGAGGAATTCTGTCTCAGCCCCAGCTGGCTGAGTTAACCAAACTGAAATCCTTAAATAATTTCTCTTCCTATGAGACAGATGACACATTTTCCTTTTTACCCATTACATTTTTTTAATGCTCCTATCTAACTTAACACCTCTGATAGCTGTAAATGACCTGAAGATCACACAGTATTTCAGACAAGATATTACTAATGTCAAGACAATGGTATCCAAACTCAGTTTCTCCTGGAAACCTGTTCCTGATTAATTCCAAGTTCATCTTTGCCATTTTCAGTCACAGCTCTATGGTGCTCAGTTGGTTTGGGATTAATTACTACATTCTGACTCCTGGAGTCTTGCCAGGTGCTCCTGAGTAACATTGAGCTTTCAACAGGAATTACTAAAAGCCTTATTATTGCTCTCTGTCCTGTGAAATAACCTTCAAATCCTAACCCTCACTAAAAAAAACCCAAAACCACAAAAGACGGAGAAATTCAGAGAAATTCAGTTTTCCCTTGTTTACAAATCACTTCTCTATCCAGAAGCAGACAAAATATTTTACAGGTGGTCAGGGATGAATCAATATTTATTTGATCTCAAATAATTTCATTGTCTGAAAAACTATCCAAAAAGGAACATTAACACAATTTAATTTTCATAATTTTATGCTGAAAAGGAATTACAATATATAATCTACTATTTCAACTAAGCAGCAGAAAATACACCACCTAAGGAGTAATTGTTAATTTTGCAAACAAAGAAGTGCTACAGTGGCATCTTTAGTACTTCTGTATAATTTTATGGGAGAGGAAGTAAAAATCTGCAAGGCAGGGACAGAATTGGTGCCTGTTGTTATTGTAGGGAAAAGTAAAGAGTTAGGGTGGCAATAATTTAGAATTTATAACTTACTTTTCAAGTTTCTTACACTGTTTTATTAAAATCTTGTAAGCAAGAAGAACAAGCAGAAAAGCAAATAAGGAAATTGGATAATGATTAAATGATCTTAACAGCCAGTGGTGAATTGCCTGCTTTAATTAATTTCTTGCTTAAAGTGCTATTATTTTTTCTTTGATCTTTGTAATTGTATTACAGAGTGTTCCTTGGTTAGACCAGATTCCACGTGGAAAAGCTTTTATTTCTCACTTTTTCAGTTGTTGCATTACATAATTTGGAAGCAGCTCTCTTTTAACGCCTCCTGAACAATTTTTAACTCTCAACTCCATGGAAAAACTGTTGGAAAAGTATTAAAAAAGTCGTGGCCACTCCCTGGAGAGTCTGTTCAGTGCCCAACCAGGGAGAATATTTTCTTGAAATCCAACCTAACCCTCCCCTGGAGCAGCTTTGGGCTCTGTAATCTCATTTTTACTCTTTCAGCACCACAGTTCTGCCTTACCCATGAGTGAATCCTTTCCCTGGACAGTTCTGTAACATCCTGTGAAAAATTCAGAGTTCTGCATTTAATGGGAATTTAAAGAGGATGCTGAGGAGGGCATTAGGATGCATTAGGATGACAAACTGGAAGTGCTCAAATTATCCACCTTACCTAAAAAAAGTGATGAGCTAATTTGATTGCATCCTGAAAATACCTAAAAGAGAAACCTGCTCTCCAATTTAAGAGATAAAAATACATCAAGATCAAAGGACTGGAAGCTTGTGCCAGACAAATATAGAGTACAAATAAAATGACTTTTTTCCCCCCAGCAATGAGAATAATTAACTACCGGAGCAATTTATTACAGGTTGTGGGAACATCAATGAAAGTTTAAAACTCAAATGATCATATTAAATGGATATGAATTTATCTAGCAAATACACTGGCCTAGATCAGTCAGGATCAGATGAAATGGTGCTGGTAGACAGCTATAGGATTGGAACCTGCTAAAAGAGATCCATACTTTCTCTGCTCTGGGAAGTATTTCCAGCAGTGACAGGACAAAATGACATTTTCTAATCATCTTCAGAACAGGTTCTTCCAAACACATTGTGTTGAAGGGGATTTATATTTGATATAATATAAAATATTGGTACCAAAATGCTACAGAAACATCAATGTTAAACAAATGGCTTGTTTATGTTAAACAAACTAAAATCTCTGGAAAATCTGTAGTAACAACAAAGATCTGCAAGTTCTCTGACCCCCCAGTCATTAATTTCAAATGGGTTACACCCCTTTTTATGAGCTAATATTAGAATATTGACAATGTGGAAATTTAATGGGCTGCTGCCTTTGAATTATTCCAGTCTACTAATGGAAATAATGGTAATTATAAGCAAAATATGGATCATCATGATGGGATAACTCAGGGGAAGAAGGGGCACAGCCGAGGATGGTTTGCAGCAAGGAGTGCCAGAAGTGACCTAAAGAACACTCTGGAAGATCTAAGGCATATTTAAAATATAAAAAGATAATTTTAAATATTAAAACTTCTAATCCATGAGGGGTGAGAGTTGGACATATGCCTCTGAACCATGCAAACACTCACTGTTACTGCCTGATTTTCCAAACTGAAGACATAATGAGACTTTCCCAGCCATTTCAAAGTAAGAATAAATTTCCAAAAGAACCAGTGTCATTTATCTCTTTCCTTGGCTTGTAAGAAACTTCAGAATGGATAATTAATAAATTACAGGGTTGTTTTTTTAATAGAAAAAAAGTCTTTTATGGCACTTGGCTCAGCTGTTGGTCCTGTGCCCTCAGGTGGAAAGGGATTACAAGTATCAACCACCTTGAGCCTGCTGTAATAACAGACATGGGAAGAGTTGCTAAAAAAGCCAATTCTTGAGAAGCTGAATGGGGGATTTCACCTATGGGAGATAAAGATTAAATCAAATCTGTCACTTGAAGAGTGCATTTGATGGAGAAAGCCAGTCTAATGCATATTTCAGCTTGTAACTATGACAACTCTCTAATACAGATAAGAGCTGTGTGTTGCATTAACATTTAAAGTGTAAATGAATAAGTTATACTTCTTTTCAAGAGAAAATATTTGCTCTCTAATCATAAGATTTTAATAGCCAGACTTTCGTATTTCCACTTCACACAAGTGACAGGCAAAAAGAGATTTCTTAATTTTGCAGCTGCTGTGTCTGGAGATGGGGTTCCCCAGGACAAAGAAACTGAATTAGAAGTTTCTTAGGAAATTATCATTGTCCTTGTCACTACTCATGCCCAAGAAATAATGAATACCAATGTTCCTTTCACCTGTAGTTCCAGCAACATGGGAGCTATTTAAATGAGATATAAATTACATACTGCAATCCTGAAGTTCAGCATCCACGTGCTTATGGGTATCTTAAAAATAAATTTCCATGTGACAAAGGCCAAACCCCAAACCTGGCAGATTTCTATCAACAGTTTAATCATTTTTATGTCTTTTCCCGCAACAGATTCAGAATACACGGCTGTTACAGCACTTCTGCATTATTAATCTGGATCCTGCATTAAACAGGATGCAAAATTCTGTTCAAGAGGAGAAGTTAAACCAGCTGGCAAGTGCATAATGAGAAGTCTAAGAACTTCAAGGAAATATTCTTGGATCTCCTTATATAAGAAGAGTAAGATGTTGAACAGCAGCTGTGCAAAATGTAAATTTGGCTTAATCCTTCTGGGATGGTTATGGACTCAATTTGGGCCTTTTCTTATTAAGTATAAGCAGTGAATATGATGCTTAAAAAGACAATAATGATAGTAATAATAGTAGTAATAATAGTAATAATAATAGTAATAATAGTACTAGTGATGATGATGATTATAATAATAATAATAATAATAGTAATAGTAGTAGTAGTAGTAGTAACACAGAATTTCCAAAATACTTACCACAGTTTGGTGGTTGACCTGGATCACCTCATCACCAGCATGGATTTTCTTACACTGGTCAGCAGGAGACTGAGGACAAGAGACAAAAATTTACTTTGCAGAGAGGGTGTGGAGGTGGAAGCAAAGAGCAGGAATTAAAACAATGAATGCTGAAGAAGGCAAGAAAGCTGTGCCTAAGGAAACCTCATTGCTGTCAAATAGTGATAACTGCTCTTATTCATGAGGAACAATTTTTCTTTTCTGATAACATTTGATGGAGCAATCCAGAATTCCATTTGCTATTCCAATCCAGAATTCCATTTGCCATTCCAATTTAGAATTCAATTTGCCATTCCAGTCCAGAATTCCATTTGCCATTCCAATCCAGAATTCAATTTGCCATTCCAATCTAGAATTCCATTTGCCATTCCAGTCCAGAATTCCATTTGCCATTCCAATCCAGAATTCCAGCTCCCATTTTTGGCCTGTTGGGCTATTCCATTGTGTTTAGCTGAGCAGTCATAGCCTTGTTGGGAATACCCTGGGTGAATTCACGTCATGTGGAATTAAATCTATTACAAAACAGCCCTGGGACAGGGCTGGACCAGCTCTGGGACAGAAATCAGGGCTCAGTCCCCTGAGCAGTGCTGCTGCTGAAGGGAACTGAAGATACTCTGCACACACAGGGTATTTATGCCTTCAAATACAGCTCTTATAGATATTTATTTTTTTTCAAGACAGTGCTAAATGAACCATTTGACCAGAGAACATGGTAATTTACAAATGGATGTAAGAGACTTGTTCTTCAGAAGATTTTATGTACACACACTCTTCACATAATTTCACGATCCTGGAGCTGAAAAAACTCCCATATCCCAAATAAACTTGTTCTGAGCTCATGGAAATGGATTAGTAGCCGCTCAAACATGGCCAACTAAAATAATTTTTAGATGCTTTGATGAAATCTTCAATCTGTGAGAGAAACCAGGGGCATTCAGGAGATCAGCGGGCTCAGGATTAGGGAACTGAGGACTCAAAGCAAATTGCTTGCACTGTGCACTGGCTTAGGAGTGTTCTACTGACACAGAGCACACCAGCCTGGCACTCAGGAGGGCAAAAACCACAAAGAATTAAAGAGCTGAGACATCACCTTGAAAAATAAATCCCGGTGGAAGTTGGCTGATTTGGACAAGGTGGGAAGTTTACTCGTGAGATACAGGGTTGGAGAGAGGACTGATTGTGCCATGTCAAACAGCACTGCAACTTTCAAAGCAAAACAATCCTCCAGAAACAGCTGGAGTTCCCTGCCAAGCAAGCAGACTCCTGACAAGGCAGGAGAGGAGCCACTTGCGGCTACAGGAGTGGCCTGGCTCTAACCCCGCCGAAGAACCGCACAGAAAAACAGCTGTTACCAAAATGTAGCTGAGCTCCTGGATATCCCCTGGAGCCAGCCAAAAACATGAATTGTGGAACACAACAAACACGTGAGCCACGTGCCAAAGGCGAAGGAAGAAAGGATTTATCCGAGCTGAAAGTGATGTGTAGGAGTTTATGGTCATGACCTCACTGCGGGCAAGAGATCCTCAGCTGCGCTGTCTTTAACCAAGAAATCCCACTCATTCCTTTTGTCCATGGAGATTAAAAACAGAAGGCAAACAAATAAAAGGAGCAAGGAGAAGAGGAGGCAACACAAGAAAAACCCAAATTGCCACTGCTGAGGAAATGACTGCAATTATTTCTGAATAAAATGCCAGAGCGACTCCGAGGGGCCAAAGGGCCCCAGGGTCAGCCCTGCTGCCAGAGCCAGGCAGGAACGGAACATTTCCTGCTGCTGAGAGCTGGAAATGGTATTGATCACCCATCAGCCAATAATGAGAGTGGGAAATGGCATTGATTACCCATCAGCCAATAATGAGAGTGGGAAATGGCATTGAT
>NC_031772.1:4374339-4512019 GCF_001522545.3 Parus major
ATTGATTACCCAATCAGCCAATAGGGCAAACAGCAATACCTGACCTGGTGAGTCCCAGTGGGACTGGGAATCACAAGCACAGCTTTTACTTTCTGCCCACAGCTGTTTTTTCATTCCCAGCCTTTCTCTGCCCAAGCCCAGCCTCATCCCAGCCCCTCACCTGCCTGATCTCTGTCAGGGCTTCATTCCTGGGCTCCAGTTTTGAGCTAAACCCTGGGCAGAGCAGTCAGACCCCTCCTCCTGCCCCGACTCCTTCTGCACTACAGCAAACAGGATTTACCCCCACACTTCACTGAGGAATCACCTGGCTCCAGAGCCACTTCCTCCTTTTCCTGGAAACTTGAGGAATTTTGGCAGCCCAGGAGCAAACGTGTAATAGAAATATTCCTGGAATTCAACTTGACTTTAACAAACTCTTTGGCTTTGAATGGGGCATGAGAGATGAGCAGGAAACTGCAGTAAACACCACTATTCATAATGTTTAACTTCAGCTGACGTTACTTGGAAAAGCAAAGGCCTGCTTCTTTCTCTTTTTTAGCTGCTTTCCTGACTTGGATGAGGCTGAGCTAATTAAACACTGGCTCTGGGGTCAATTATCCCTTCAAAAGGAATGAAAAATCAATTTGCTGAAACACCAGAAGTTAAAGGTCTTTGATGCTGGTTTATCTGCACATGTGACTACACTTTTAGCAAAAGCGAAAAAGCAATTTTTCTGGTGGTGTCCTAGCAAAAAGTTTTGATAGTCAAAATAAAAATATTAAAATTCTAGTGGCTGGCAATTTAGGAACTCTTCCTGTGAATTTCAATTGTAAATGTATCAATATTTCCCCTATAAACTGCATTATATTTCTGAAATGAATTAGAATTACAGTAAAAAAGTGGATTAATTACAGCATGAGTAATTCCATCTATGAACATAATTTCTCCAACATAATCAAGATGGATCAGTCATAATTTTCAGGACCCAAGATACACATAATAGTTATTTTTAGACTTCAAAATGCTGCCAATGGCGACAATATAAACAAACAAAATTCAAGTTTAATTTGCATTAGAATTGTCTTCCCAAATTGTGACATACAAATCATCTGGCTTTCCATGGGTTTGCACTGATAAAACCCATATAAACACTTCTCAATGCATATAAATCAGTGAAAATATCCCACATGGAGCTCACCCATATGGGCCAGCAGAGCACTGGCTCTTGCCAGCCAGGATTTACATCTCCCAGAGCTCATTTTATCCTCCTGGGGTATCAGCAAGCCGTAATTTCAATATCAGCTGTATAAAATCTGAACTTGTGGCTTGCCCAGCTCTGAGCTTTGAGCTGAAAGGGAACAGTGTGACCAAAAGACAAGATGAAAACCAGAAGGGTGGCTTTATGAAGTCTGTCACAGTAATTAGATGGCAGCAGTTGAAGTCAATTTAATTTTTTTCAAATTGTTGATGATGAACTGCACGTTAAGGAATGAGGAGGATGTTTAGAGGCTGTGCTCTCGTTCCTGTCACACTCTTTAGAGTCCCTGGGATCTCTCACACAGATCTTTGCCCTGCAAAACTCTCTGTGATTTTGGTTCAGTTTTCTTTAATACCTCTGGGGCTAAAATGAAAATTATAATTGAATAATATTATATTGAATAGATATTATATATTATGAAATATAATATTGAAATGATAATATCCTCTGTGTATTTACTAAAAATGATAGAAAACATAAAGTATAATGTACTTAATATAAAGGAAAGCACTTGTTCCAGAGAGATAAATGTGTGGATGTTGTTGGAAAGGAGTATTTGAAGAATCATTGAGGGCAGAAGTTTCAGAATTTCCTTTATTATAGGGATAGTTATTAATAATTTCCACACAGCTGCTTTTCCATGACTATTTTCAAGGGTTCTAGATCTTTACAAAGGTAATATGATACATACACATGAAAACTGAACAAAGATATTAATAAAAAGTGGCTTGGTTTTAACAATTTTACATATAACAAAGTGCACTGCAGATACACAGAAAATAATTGAAAGCATGATGAAAGTATTTTAAAATAAAGACTCTTACATTTTCTGTTGTTCCTGTGATTACATGTAGTCCATCATATGTTGATTTGATATACATTCCCTGGAAAAAGAAGAGCAAAAAGGATAATTAATATTTGTAGGAAACAAACACAAGATATTTGCATGATAATTAAAATAATAGGTTTGTTCTAAGGACCATAGCATTCAAACAGACTGGAAGGGACTATGATCAATTAATATTTGCAAATCTAAGTTTAACAAATCTATGTTAAGACCACTATAAATAACGGAGTTTTCTCACTTAAATTTTTTTTTTTATTCTAAAGTTTGTGAACAGAGTTCAAACCAAGCAGCAGCACAAAACCTTGTGCCTGTTCAGTATTTGAAATATTTAACACAACCTCTTTTTATTACAAGTGGCATAAAAGAAGTATTGAAATCAAAAGCATGAGCAGGAGTCGTTTTAAACTTAAATGCCCCATTTTCAAAGAGTTCCTGATTCAGTAAA
This sequence comes from Parus major, assembly GCF_001522545.3. NCBI lineage: Eukaryota > Metazoa > Chordata > Aves > Passeriformes > Paridae > Parus > Parus major. Next base: position 4,376,869 of record NC_031772.1, read on the forward strand.
AGCAGAGCCAGAGCCTAACTCAGACAGGAGCCAGTGCTCATATTGCTAATTTATGGGGGAAAATGAGCTTAGTGAACTAACAGGAGCTTTGTAATTAATCCATTAAGGATTCTGCTCCAAGGAGGGGACTGACAAGATGGAGAGAGACAACCAGAGCAGGGATCTGTGGAGCTGAACACACTCTGAGCCCAAATGTCAGGCAGGCTCAGTGGCTCCTGTGCTTCCCTCTCAGGAGCCAGGTCAGAGCTTCCCATCTCTTCACACAGCACGGTTATCCATCACATTTTGAAATATAATTAATCTAATTGGTACATTGTGCTGCTCTGATTTTCTTTCAATAGTTCTGCATCACCTTGTGCTGTCAGCCCCAAAGTTTAGAGCCCCCAGCAATAACCAAGGACATTTTGCTCAGAGAGAGCAATTTCCAGATTCCTGAATGCTAATCCAGATCTTCAGGCTCACAAACACCACCTCCCAACCCCTCGAGGAAAACCCAAAATTAAACATCCTACCAAGTTAATGTGAAATTGCTCTCCACAGCTCCCTAAACTGGAAGGTTGAGGAGGAGCCAAACCACTCCTGACAGTGGAAGGATGAGAAGCAAGAGACAAGTTGGAACTCTGGTAAGGAATTTTTTTTTTTTCAGTTTTACCACCAGGAAAATAAAACATTGGAACAGGCTGGAAAAGCTGTGGGATCTCTTGGAGACTTGGAGATGATGAAATTGTGACTGGACGTGGCCCTGAGTAACCTCCCCTATCTGGGTCTGTTTGGACTTCTCATGAGAAAATGTAACTTCTACCTTAATGTAAACTAATTCCATTTCAGCAAGTTTTAAATTTATTGAAATCTTAAAAATAAAGATTGTCCAAACCTGATTGCTGGCTGGTTCCTTAACTCTGTTGCATAGGAAACTCTGCTTTAGATTTTACTCCCCATCTCAGTTGTTCTCTTAAATTAGTCTGCTTTATAAACAACTTCATTTGTAAAAACCAAAGATCCAAATTAAATCTTGAAATCGGCTTCATAAAATGGGATTAGTTGGGAGAAAGAAGCTGCTGGGGAGCCTTTCAGCATTTCCTTCTTTAGAGAGGTTTGATTTTATAGGTGTTTGCTGTTCTGTTGTCTCTGTGGTCCCTTCAGCAGCTAAAGACAAAGTTCTCTTTGCCAGCTCAAAGACACAAACAGGAGCACTGGAAAACTGAAGGCTCCCATGGGCAATGGGATGGTGAATCTCCATTAAAAATCTGGAGCAGAAATTTTGTCCCTTTAGTGTGGGAGTTACGCTGAATTTCCACAGTGAACCTTTCACGAGCTCCTTACACAACATTCCTGCTCTTTTAGCACTTGGTGAACTTCAGGAACACATTTCCAGCCACACTTTTATATCAAATTTAATATCACAGCCCTAACATCCCACTTGCTTTGACAAGATCCATTCCCTCTCAAAAAACCCAACAGATTAAAATCTTTCAGGCCACAAGAGGACAGAGTGTTGAACTTTTCACTAAATCTTACCACTTATTTCTTCCTAAAGTTCTTAGACTCTTGTTAATCTCTGTGTATTTTAGGAAAAAATCAAATTATAATTTTATCTCTTAACAGATGCCATCGGAGAGACATAAAACCTGACTAATCACACAGAATTACCCTACATTTTGCTGTCTGCTCTTTCATCCTAGTTATTAAAGCTTAAGAATATATAAAAAAATAAACAATTCTAATGAATGACTCATAGCCTTCAAATTATCCTACACAGAGCTTTCATCCTTGTTTTCTCAAAAGAAAAATAATGAGCTTGTTTCTTGCTGACCAGTACAGGAGCAGAGCATCCCCTTGACATATCTCTTGCCTGAAAAGATGGAAAGATTATTGTAAAAAAAATAGAAAAGTCCTTATATTAATTTTTTACTTCCTAGAGTTCAGCAGTGATAGCCAGAGAATTGTTTGGTCACCTGGGAGGGACCAGGTGCATGCAGAGGTTTGGCCAAAGTGCCACAGCCCCTTCTGGAGTGGCAGCTACATCTGACAGGAGCACAGAGTCCTGCTCTGGAGGCTTCTCCCACCTCTTTAGCAGAGTCCTTTTTATGGATTAATTTATGATTAATCTATTTTTAATTTATTTATTTTATTTTTTTTTAAAGAATGGGGTTTTAGTATCTCTGGTTTATTCTTGAATGTTAACAAAGGTCTCAGAGAAAAGAATAACAAGCTGTACCCCTTATCTCGAGATAAGGCAAGTGCCAAGGATTCTCACTCTGTGAAGATGGCTCAGACTGGTCAACATTTAGAAATAATTAGTTGCTCTTTAATAACTGATGTGTCAGACATAAGCTCTGAAGGATGGCACTGACCTATGTTAGAGAACAAGGAAATGTTTCTCAGGCATCAAATCAAGAAACCTGGCTGTTTCTGAGTAACTCTGCCACTGTCCTCTAGAGACAAAATGAATTAAAAGTTTTTAATTAAAATCTGACCTTTGGAAACATATGGGAAGGCATCAGCCATTTAAAATCCCATTTTGAAGAGACTTTTCCCCAGAAAACAGCATATCCATTTGTCAGGGGAATTTCCTTGAAAATTTTCTTGCGGAGTCATCTGGTTAATTAACCAGGATATAATGACAGCAGTGTGTTTTTAAGTGTCAACAATTATTCCAGCACAGGGAAGAAGTGACAGCAAAGATGCAGATTTGTAAAGCCACAAATGACCAGGGAACTTTTACACCCCTTGATCTTTTGCCCCATAAAAAATGCTTCTTTCATCTTATTTCAACTGTCAAAGTTACAGATGCATTTAAACAAATGCCTTGATAGTGCTTTGAGAAGGTGAAAGAGTTTTTATTTAAATTTCATACCATTTAAAAGTCCCTCTCAAAAAAACAACTTTTATGCCTGATATGTTGTAGTCTTTTCCCCAAATTTAAACACCTCTGCTTTCCTTCCTGCAAGACAACTCAAAATACTTGTGATAGTAACTTCTTTTATTCTTCTGCATAAGCAGATTTGGTTTTGTTTTGGCTTTTAGGCTATGAGAACCTTTATATGTCAAGCATGATGGAAATTTGTCAAGTTTCTCTAAGCATTTAAAAATAATTCTCAATTAGTAGATGAACACCCTGACAGTTTTAGGCCAGGCATTCCCACAAAAAAAAAGCTGCCTTCATATTCTACTCTCTCTTCTTGCCTTCCTTGCAATTCCTTTCATGTGAAAATGGGAAAGATTTGCTCCCATCACCTTAAATTGCAAGTGCCACAGGAAGAGAAGCACTGTTTGAAAGGGTAGCTGGACACTGGAGAGATGAATAATCCTTCATAAAGAAGGTCCTGTGCATCTGACAGCTTGGCTGTTTGTTCAGCTTTTTTGTTTTTCCAGCACCACACAGCTGGTCTCATAAAAAGTTTTTGTTCTCACAATCTTTGCTTTCCTTAAATTCTTAGAATGAAATAGGAAAATTTCCCTCTGCAGAAAAATTAAGAAGGCTCTGAATATTAGCAGTGTACATCTTAATTAAAGTGTGTCAGATTGCACTGTTTCTATCAGCAGGGGGAAGCTCAGACAACAGGGAGAAAAAGAATAAAAAAGTGAAAGGAAGAGGGATAAAAGTCCTTCTTTATTCCAGAAGGAGAGAAGAAAACATTCCACAGACATCAGAAGACACAAACCCAAACAATAAAACCCCAACTGCCTCCCCATTTGGAATCTCCTGCTTAAGAGGAATCATTAATCTCATCAAATAAGATTAAAGCTGCATGTTACACAGAAGTATCTCTGGAAATATGAGCTGGACATCAAGTTCAGAAGATTAAAAAAAAAAAAGTTTCATCTGAAATAATACTGGCTGTAATAATCTCTCACTATGGACAATCCCCAATCATCCAAGAGCAGGAGGGGGGAGAAAAAGCCCCAAACATCAAAAACCATTCCATCATCCCATTCTGTATCTCTGTATCCAACATCTCCAATAAAATGCTGCCTGTTTATGTGACAGCAAAGCTGCTCCAAAGCTGGCTGTGGGCAGGTAAATCACAGCAAGGTTCCCCCAGCCTTTCATCAACCTTCATCCCCAAGGACTCAGCAGCAAACTCAGGGGCTGCCAACAGCAACCCAAACTCCAGGCTCGAGGGCTCATTGTGGATCCATCAAGGCAAAAAAATTTAAAGTGGGGAGGCAATTTTCTTAAATCACAAAGTTATTTTATTCTATTCGATTTCCTAAAAATTTATGTGTGCGTGTTCAGCCAGAGCTAACGGTGATTCTCACAATTTAATACTTTTTTAGTGCAGGAATTTATTTGAAGTTTGTCAAATGGATTGTTTGAAACAAAGCTTTGCCTTCCAGACATCTTGTTCGTGCTGATTATGCTGTGCACTTCAGATATTAATGGTATTACCATACCCAGTACAACAATTCAGGATAAAAAGTGCTTTACAATCCTTAAAGTTACTTCAGCAGGAAAAAGAAAATGCTTGGAGAGTGTTTCAGTATTTGCCACTGAAAAATAGGAAAAAGGAAAAATAGTGAAAAAACAGGGGAAATTAGGGAAAAGGAGGAATCAGTTTGACCAGTGGAGTTGGGGAAGGAATGGAAAAAGAGAGGAAAAAACTCAATATATTTCAGGAGGCCAACAAGTGCCTGCAGAGATCAGGATGCAGAGTCCCCAGGACTTGGAAGGGAAACCAAACCGTGTGTTCCCAATGGAAATTCCTTTGTCCAGCAACCTGCCAGGAAAGCACAGCACACAGAGTGTCCTGGGAGGGCTGGAGATAAGGCCATATAAAATTTAATAAAGCTGAATTCAAAAGATGGAATTTTAGAGAGGGAGAAAAAAAAAGGTGACTATAAAGCTCATAAAAGCACAGACAGAAAGTTAGAATATGCTAGAACTGAAGATGCACATTTCAAAGACTTAGAGTCCCTTTGTGAAAATGCTTTATGATCCAGAATTTATTTACACAATTAAACACACAGACACTGCCCTGCAGGAGTTCTGACTCCGTGCAGCAACTGCGTGGACTTGGACCTGGAAATTAATTCCGTTTATGTGTGAGCTTATGCAATGTCAATAGGATTCCTGGCTCATTTGGGGAAGAAATTAGAAGGAATGTAATAAAAAATTTTGCAAATGGGGTTTTGAAAATTTGGGAAGACTCATAATTTAGTCAGCTGAATATCATTCCAGAAAACTGAACTCTTTCATAAATCTGAGTGATTTAGAACACACTTTTCTCCAACAGCAAATAATTGTCTTTGTTTTCTAGGTGCCAACCCTGGATGAACCCTGTTCTCAGTAGCTCTGAAAATCAGCTACACATAAACCCAAGAGAGGCTGTGCTTTAAATTTATGCTGTAAAGGTAACAAATGTTCTGAAAAATTACATTAAGCCGCTCTTGAAAAACACATTTTTGGTGATTTTGATACCAACTGCTGTGCATTAGCTTCCTATCTCCAAAACTAAAATTACAGTATCCTTTTCACAAGTGTGTTGTGAGGATGAATTAATTAGTGTCTATGAAGCACTCAGTAAGGCCATATAAAAAATAAATAAAACAACTCACGATGAAATTAGTAACTTCAGGGACTGCAGAGCTTAGCTGAAGTGTGGTAAATCAGGCCTCAACCCCTACACTGAATGATAAGGATAAAAATGGAACTCTGAATACTTTCCATTCACTGAATAGTGCTCATTTTTCTCTTGAATGGAGCAGATATCCTGTGGAAAAAATCCGCTATACAATCATGAGAAAGCCATTTGTAATTCATTACTCTGTTCTATATTTGATTCTGATTAATGTTTTCTTTTCCTTTTCACATGATTTTTCTTTTATTCCCATTTATAGTCCTTTTTCATATTTTCTTCTAAACAGAACACAGTGTCAGCAAAATTGATTACAAGGAACTTTCCAACCTAACACGTTACAGCGCCTTCACAATTAGGCACAGAAAACTCACTCATTCACTGTGATTTCACTTCATCTAAGGGAAAAAAGGGGGGAAAAAAAGGAGAAATTGCCAGGCAATTTTGATTGCAGTGTTTGTCTCATGTCCTCTGTCAGCAGTGCCCACTCACTGCTCTTTTGCTGGCTCCTAACTCGCGGGCATGCTGCGGGTGGAGAACCTCACAGGGGTTCCTCCAGCCCGAGTCCATCCAGCAGGATCATCCCAGCACAGCTCCTGGCTGCCCCAAATTCTGCCAGGAGCAAAGGGAAATGTGAACCACAGGAGAGGACCCAACATCTCAGCCAACAGCTCTCACCTTGGTCACTCCAGAGCTTAAATCTTCACGGGCAGTTCCTCCAAGAGCTCCTGACAGACACCTGCCTCAGCCTGCACACCAGGAAATCTCAGTTCCCCACAGGAAATGCTGGTTTTGGGGTAGATTCCACTCCTGTCCCCCACCAGCCCCTGTCCTAAATCCAGAGCCATGGGAGGATCAGCAAGACCCAGCCCTGCTTGTTGTGCTCCATCATCTCTGAGCAAAATGCATCTCTGAGTTCAGCATCCCTGCAGCACCGATAATGAACTTTCCCCTAATTAGACCAGCAGAAATACATCCCATTTCTGCACAGAAAGGAAAGCCATGCAGAGTGCTGGCCTGCAGGGTGTAGTAATCCTAAAGCAAGTCAAAAGCACTGGGACACTGACAGTGTATCTCCTGCAAATGTAGTGACCTGTATTTCCTGGGTACCCTGCACTAACCCAGAAATCAGACCTAGAGGGGAAACTGGGCCATAAAGGGAACACGTTTGGCCATAAGGATGCAGCAGCACAGCAAGGAAATTGTATCTGTGCTCAGGATTACACACTGGGCTGAGCATCTGCGATGCCACGGAATTAAAATTAAATGTGGTTTTTTGCTGGGGTAATGTTCTTTGTTGACTAAATCAGCCTAAGAATAAAGTAAACTTGTGCAGTCACACACACCCCCTCATGTTATTAAAATATGTCATTCTCAGATTAATATGCATACCTCAGAGTAATTATGCCCTTGTAACTCTGACAGTATTTGCATATGAGGTTCGTCACTGTTCAATGTCAGAACAAAGAGGAAGATGTTGAAATAACACAAAGTGTCTCAACTAACAGAAATTTAAAATCTGTAAATCACGCTGAATTACAAAGAGGAAACATGTCACAAGGTGTAGAGTGGCACTCCAATGGATTTTGATCTGTCAGTTTGGGGATTTTCTGTGGATAAGCCTCATGGCTGCCAATTTCACTCCCCACTTCCCCCTTTTTTTCCTCCTACAACTGCTTCCTTCAGCTGAGAAACAACATTCCTGAATCACTCTTCATGTGGGGAGAAAATAAAAATAAAGAGAATTCTGAGAAGGCAGCTGAAGGCAGTCTAGGAGATTGTGCTGGGAAAAGCAGCCTGGCTCTTGAGGAGAGCAAGTGAGAACATCCCAGTGCCTGCAGTGCCACCTTCCACTCCAGCTTTATTGGCTCCTGAGGTTCCCAAGCACAAGCCTCATGTTCCCAAAGCCCACCAACATCAAATGGTTGTAAGGGACAAAAGGGACTACTGAGGGGAGGCAGAAGTCTTTACCCACCAACCACTAAAATGCCACAAAAATACATTTTCCAAAAAAACATATCAGTGCATTCATATTTAAAAGCTGCAGCCAAATAATTCTGTATCTGTCTCTGTATGTGCAGAGCAGTGTCCTGCTGTGAGCCACCACTAATGCAGAGCAGCTGGGATGTCCAGAGCCACCCAACCAGGCTGCTCAGTGAGCAACTATTTACAAATCAAAGAGATTTATTTTGTTCCTGGGAAGATACTTCTGAAAGTTTTATTTGAACTGATCATTAGGCAAGCATATAACTCCATTTATGCAAATCCCAGACAGAGACCTTCCACTAAGCATTTTGAAAGCACATTAATGACATTAGTTAATTTTATTTGTATGTGTTTGCATTTGGGGATTATTTCAGTACATTTCAAAAACTGCAATCTAAATATCAAAGGATCGTAGATTTAACTACTCATACAGTAGTGAAGCTCTAGGTAAAACAGGTTTTCATTTCATAAAACCAAAAAAATCCCTTTGTTCAGATAAATGTCAATTAAACCACCTTCAGAAATCTGATTCAGCCTACTAAATAAATGAGGACATTGCATGAAAACATATTTTGATTTCTTGATAAATTCAAGAACCAAATCATCCCAAAGAACTGAGGCTTGTGCTGGGCATTCTAAGAGTTAAACTTGGAGCTGCTTTGCTACTTACCAACCCCTCACTGGGCATGATGCTGGTGAGATGAACGACCTCGAGGTGTGCTGACTGGGACACCAGAGAGTCAGATGAGAGAGAAATGATGTGGTCACAAATCCCAGACAGGGTTTTACACTACAAAGAAAAACAAGTCAATAGAATCCCCTGTATCAAACTGGAACAACAAGTGAAGAATTTCTTCCTCTAAGAACTAACCAAGAATAAGCAGATAATTTTAATTCTTAGCGCTGTAAAAACTGCAGATGTATGAAAGTCAAGAGCAAGTGGTTAAGGGAACAGAAAATATCCATAAATGGCAAGAAAATGTACATGTATGAACAGTTCTGCTGTAGAGGTGTATCTGTATCTCTAAACTATCTTCTCCACTCCAACCATGGGCACTTTAAAAGCAAAAGAACAAACCCAATGAACTTTATCCTTATGATTATAAATACAATGGAATTTGTGCGAAACAGGTTAAAATAAATCTTATGCAACTGAATAACCCATTTTAGCTACCAAATGATGACATCATCCCTACCAACTGTGATAATTAGGTGAATTCTGCTCTTCAGCTTGGAAAATTTCCTTTGTTAAAAATTACCCTGGCAGAGAAGTGCCTTAGTTAACCCATTTCCTGAAGTAAAATTCTTATGCATCTTTGAACATGTCCTTTAACTGATATCCTACATCACTACAACTATGCAATGATTTTGTTATCCTGCCTCCCAGCTAAAGATCTCAAAATCTTAGTGCAAATCCACAGAAACACCTTCAAAGCAGGAGTTCCATTGCATGGACAGTAGCAGTGGGTCTGACAAATTAAACCCATCTGTCAAAACAAAGTTTGTAGGTCAGAGAGGAGCCGAGCTGAACTCTCAGACAACATTCATGTGGAAAGATTTATTCCCAAATCTCTGTGTGTTGCTTAAAGCACACTCCTTCAAAGGAGTCTATGCCTAAAAATGTTTGAACCTAACGTGGAAGAATTCATTTAACAGAATTTCAGGATGGGTTTCCGGTCGAGGCTGTGTTGTGTGCATCTATTTTGCTTTGGGGACTGTACTCTCATTTTTCCTAATTATAGCAAATTCCAGTGAAATCCCTTCAGGGAAGTTTTGTTTCAGGCCTTTGCAAAAGCATGAGGCTTTCTAATATCTCATTTGACACTACCCACAGAAGTTAAACAAATAAAGTTGTCACAATGAATAAGTTAACTGCCTAAATTTATAGGTTGTATTTCCATTCACTGTGCAGTTACTCATCTGGAAATCCAAGGACAGCTCTGGAGCCCTGGCTGTGGCATCTGGATTTTGTATCAGCTGCAGGATGCAAAGCATCCCACTGAGGTGTGTGTGACTGCAACTAAAGGTCACCATTTCCACAAATATTTCGAGCAGTTTCAGCTCAGGGCCAGAATCCCTGAGCAGAATTTGAGTCTCATCTTCTCCCACCACAGATGGAGAAACTCAAAAAATCTCCAGTGTAGTGGGTGCCCCTGTGTGCGAGTACATCCTTTATCCAGCTTTTGAATCAGTGGCAAATCAAGATATTATCATAATTTCCAACTGAAAACCTCTCTATGTCTCAACATTTGAGAGCATTTCCCCAGATTAGATGCAGACTAAATCCCAGAGAGAGCAACACTTTCTATTTGCTACTGTAATGTTTTAACCTTAGAGCTGCCTCTTGAAACTCTCTTTACTTTTTTTTTAGTAAAATAAACAACAAAGAACTTTTCAATAATATCAGTGGTGTATGGAAGGTGTCCCTGCCACAGTTAGAATTGTGGGTTAAAAGGTGTAAATGTAAATATATATATATATGTATGTGTGTGTGTATGCACACTCCAAATCCCAGAAGGTATCAGGTGCTTTTAAAAGTTCTATTCATACCCAGGTTTGCAATAGTAAGCTTTTTTTTTCCCCTAAAAGTCACTGCAAGCTTTCTAAATTTAACAGCACATCAATGTTTTATGACAGATTTTAATCCCCGCTGGAAGCAGAGTGTGCAAAAGGCTTTTTTTAAAAAAAAGGAGAAAAAAAGAGCCAGGCACTTGGGCAGAGCTTGTCAAAGCTTATCTGAACTTGTAAATCCTTTGAGAGTTCCCTTTCACTACAGGCTTTAACTCTATCTCAGTGTCAGTACAAGTTTTCAGTGCTGGGACCAGGAAAATATAAAGTATTTGAACTTAAAACCAATATCTAATCAATAATCTTGGATAAGATTCTTCCACTCCCCTTTGTCATCATATTTTTTTTTTCAGTTCTGAAGGCACAAAATGCTCAGTCTGATAACCAGTGATGGACCAGGTCTGTGGATCTGAGCAGCCATTCTGGTAGGAATATTAACTATACAGAATATTGTGCAGCTTCTAAACCTAAAAAAAATATATTTTTTTATTTGTAATTAACTGTAGCTATAACAGAGAGCATTACTGCTGGGAACTTTCATTTTTAGCAATGGATATGATTCATCAGAAATTATGCTAAAGAGTAAGGAACTTTATTTTCCTATAACAGCCTTATTTTTTGAAAACAACCATTTTTGTGTGAGGATAAAAATAGAGAATACCAAAGCAGAATTACTTACCACATGAAGAATTTTATTTTCTGTTTCATACACCGTACAATCCTGTGGTAAAACAGAACAAAACCAATTAAATGAATGTCACATTAAATTTCCTATTAAGAAATGAAAGAAGAATGCTGTTAAGAACCTCTTACATATTCCTGATGAACCTTAAAACTTGTTACTTTTAGTTATTTTTTCCTATTTTAGCTATCATTTTTAAGAATAATTGATCTTACTCTCTATGATTTCAGTGCCATCCTTACCTTGCTTTTTACAGGGGTTAAAATATTGTTTTTATTTCATGAAACAAACCGTACAAATTGCTAAAAGGGATCTGCTGCCTCTGTTACTCATCAATGTTTGGAATTTCCCTGAGTGTGACCCTCTGGAATTTGGGACACAGCCACGGCAAAGGGGTTTGAACCATCCCCTGCAGCTCTGCCCCACCTCCTCCTGCTGCTCCAAATCTCAGGTTATATCCAGCTAAAACATGGAATAGAAAGGAAAACACAGAAAATATCTGTGAGATTGGAGCAGGGTCTCCCCAAGTCCTGGTTCCCCCTGAGGGCAGCCCCGGCCTGGCCTCAGCCCCCAGCCAGGCCCCTCTCCCCTTAGTCCTTTGGCAAATGGTTAAATCCTTATCCTCCTTTCTACAGAGCAAGACATGGGATCATTTTAAAAACCCATCTTCTTTATTTAGTTTGCTTTCCTTGAATAAGCTTTCAAGTAAAATTTAACTTACTGATAACTCCTGAGAGGTCCCTTCAAGTAACTAAAGATTCCCTCCGGTGGTCGGAGCCTGGTGATGGCGACACCAAGGCTGAGGGTTTTATTGACTTAAGAGTTGGACTTGATATGTGGCTCCCTTCCAACTCAGAATATTCTGTGATATCCCTTCAAGCAGTTTAAGATTCCCTATAGCTCTCAAGATTTCCTCTTTTTACCAGATCTTAATATATTAGCAATAAGAGTTAATTGCTTCAGATCTCCCACAAAACAACCCTAACTCCCTCATTCCCTGTGCCCTGAACACTCAGATTGGGCTGGGACCCTCTCTGGAGGTCTCTGCTCCCCTTTTCCAGCAGCCCAAACCCTTGGCTGTTCCCATCCAGCTCCCAGATCTTGTCCCTTGGGTGTCCCTTCGAGGATTTTTTTCCCCCTGGGCCCGTCTGAGGCGGCTGCTCTGAACCCTCAGCCCAAGGAACTGCCCCTCCCTCAGCTCTGAAGGTCAATATTTATTTTGGAGGATTGCTGCTCCTGTGGAGAAATTAATTTCTAAGTGACTACAGTTTAAAGAATATTGCTACAGAATAAGAAAGTCAAAATCAGAAGATTGGGAGCGCAAAGCAACACAGAGGAATTTATATTAGCATTTCATGGTCAAGTATCCCTTTGATGTTTCCTCTGTATTCACACTGTTATTTTCTAGAGCACAAAAAAGAATTCAATTAGTCAGTTTGGCTGGCAATGCCCAAGGCAGTTTTTCCTACAAGTTTTGCACACTTCAAACAGCTCATCCACCATCTCCTTTTAACCCTCCACGTACCAAGAGAACAAAATGATCACAGCAGGGCTTCCAGCTTGACTTCCAAGCTAATGTTCCTGTCTAAATTATTCCTTTAATTTCTGTGCTAGAAATACAATATGAACCTCCCTCTGAACAAACTTAATTACTTCAGGTCAAAGAATAGAAGACTTATGTATAGTAAAACTGAAATTTTACTGTTTTGTAGAGCAGAATTAATGTTAGCTGTACTTATGTTGCACATTCAAGATAACATTAGCATGAAAAATGTTAATGGCTTTGGGATTCCTTCCAAAATAGATGCATATTGACTTTTTTTTAAAAGACATCAGACTGGTTTAACAGAGAGGTTAAAAGCACTTGCAGTGTTATACTAAAATATTAAGATATGTAGGTCACAATATTCTTCTGATTTATTTTTCTCTGATAAATAGCAATGCACTAGGGATCTCATTAAAAAAATAATTTTCCAGGACTACCATTTATATGATGTTGATCTATTTTTCTTACAACATAAATAATAGTTATGGTCACATTCTTTCTACCTTCTCCAGTAGCAAGATGACATGATAAAAATATTTGTTTTTAAAGTTTAAAATAACCTTTAAATTAGAAGCTGTGTTCTATTTCCCCTCTGTAAAAGGATCAAACCCAGGAATTACAAAACCAGTCACAGGAGCAGTGTTGCAAACCAGGCAAGGATTGCACTGTCCTGAATATCTGAAATTGGAAAGTGCAGCACACTTTTGTCTCTGATAAAGTGAAGCTGCTCCTCTGCATATTCATAAAGAGAAAAGGTCAGTGGGGCTTGTGCTCACCCACAATCTAGTCAAAATTTTAATTTGTAATTCTGAAAGAAGAAAAAAATGCAAGTACCAGGAAAATCTGCAGATGCCATCAAGAATGTTTTATGGCGAGTTCTTGAGGACAGTTAACTACCACATAAAAAAATGTGAAATATTTAGTTCATTAACTAAGTTCTCTAAATCAGCGTGAGTTAAGTCAACTACTGAAAAGAAACTGAGCCCAAATAAAGGAGAATTTTCTTCCAAAACACAACAGGAAAGTCCCACAGCAGTCTCTGAGTGGTGGATATGACAAAGAGGTATTTCAAAATACATTGCTGGCATGTGTAAAATGAAATACTTCTGAAATTCAGACATTCAAAAGAAAGAGATTGCTCTGGAATCAGACAAATGTACAATGGCAAATGCACAGAACTGACTCATTTTTCTTGGTTCAAAGGTAGAGACTTGATCAGAGTGTATTTTTAGAAAAGAGTGAACAGATGTTTGATGAAATGTTCTTTAGCAAATGCAAGCAAAATAAGGTGGAGGGGCTGAAAGCTGAAGTCTGCAAAGTTTAAACTGAAAATAACAGCCAGGTTTTTCATGGCAGCTGCTGGATCACAGGATAATTCAGGTGGAAGGGGCCTCTGGAGGTTGTCTGGTCCAGCCACCTTCATGGGGAGACTGATTTGAAGTTTACTCCAGGTACAGAAGTTACTGAGAAACAGCAATTCCTATCAGCTGCACTGCAAACTAGATGGCTTAAAAAACCAGAAAAGCCATGCTTCATCCTAAACACAGTATGTGGCTAAAAATAGGGCAAAAATCCATTATAAGGTGTCTGAATGTACCTCAGTGAGGTTAATTAGACAGTAATAAAGGGGAGAACGAGAAAAATTTTGTCTGGATTTTGTTGGAAAAAGGCTGAATTGTGCTGACATCCTTTGGTAAGACAAACACACTTTTTGTTGAGAGAAAGTTTGTTCTTGCAGGTCAACGAGTGTATCAAATGCATCTACCTCAGATTTAAACATCTTTGACATAATGAGGAAAAATTAGATTCCCAGCTGCCACTAGGACTGGGAAACTCTTTATACTCAATGGAAAATTAACCAATGTCTGCGTTTTATGAGCAGAAACCCAAACTTGTTCTTCCCCAGTTCCTCCAGCTGTCTTTCCCTCAGGACAGCCTTCGCGCTAAAGCATGACCAAACCCAAATTTAGTTCAGTTATTCTGGTGGATTCCATTTCAGAGCAGGCAGGAGCGTGAGTGCACCTTGAAACTGAGCTGTAACTCAAAGTGAAGTCAGCAGAGAGCTCAAACATCTCAATACCCTGATCTAACGTGCTTTTTTTGCATATTATTATAAACACATTTTCATGGGATATTGCACTCAAAATCAGGATGTTTCTGCAGCTCTGTGCATGACATAATTCTTTCACAGTAGCTTAGTGAAGGTGATCAAAAGGGTTAAGAAAACTGAGCAGAATAAAATGAATTTTCAAGCAGAAATGGACAGCTGTAAAACTGCTCTAAAATTAGAGAATGAGGTTTTCTTTTAACCAGCATGAGCAGATGTTGTTTAAAGTTAAATAAGTGACTATTCATCACAGCATTTGCATGGTATGTAAATAATAATAATACATTAAAATAAACTTGATCTTGGGTTATGTCACTCAGATCACACAGGACATTTGAGCATGAGGATTCATAAGCACTTTCTATATTAAACTAAGGTTACAGGGCAATGTCCCCTGTTAAGAAAATTCACCTGGAGTGGCAGCTGCAGGTTGTGCACACAAAACGTGTTCAATTTGCACAAAATGTCAAAGACATTCCTCACTTAGTGTGCCAAACCCGTACCCTTGACTGATGCTTTCACACTGCCTGAATGAGGTATTTAAAATGTATGTAATTCATAAAACAAGGAGTAGCTGAAAGGATCTGAGAGCCAGGTTTCTATTAGCTATGCCTTTCAATTCATATTCCAGCCTACAGCTGAGCCTGCAGTTCTGGTTTAGGTGAGACATTTCTGCTTTCACACATTAAGGTCAATTTTCCTCAGATTTAGTGACAGCAAAGCTGTCTCTCTATGACTGATTTGGTTTTATCTGCTCTTTCTGGTGCTAAGTTGAATATAACATAAAAAGATCTTAATAGACAACCATCAAACAAGCCAGATCTGACAATAAGATAAAGAAAAGACAAAACTTGATTTGTAACCTGAAGAACTAACTAAGCATTTTTCATCTTGGAATGACTCAGAGTTTATGCTAAAAGATTGTTTTTAAGTTGTCAGAAGGAGGACAGCTTTGGGACTGGAGCTGAAGAACTGGAAAAAAAATAAAGAACCAAACTTGCTGGCAGAGGAGAACAGAATTTCATCTGCCAAAAGCTGGGACATGAACGACAGAAGTGGAGACAGCAATTCAAAATTACTCTGTTTTCACCTGGACCACAGGGAAAAATCAAACTCACACAAACAAAGTGCAATATCAGCTGAAGGACAGAATCAGAATCTGGACTTTTTATACTGTAGAGAAGTTTATTTTGCTTAGTCTGTAAATCAAAAATAGCCTAGTGCTATAAGCACCTTGTAAGAGAAAGCTTAATAAAGATACATAAATAATTAAGTGCCGACATAGGAATTTCTAAACTAAGAAAAGAGAAAAAAGGATCTTTGTTTTCTGCTGCAAAAATGCATAAAGGACAAGATTTCCAGGAGGAGTAAAGCTGAATATTATAAATTAAGGATAATAGTGTAAAATACAATGACATATTTATCAGCCTTAGTTCTTTTGCTTCAAGAACTGAAATAAAATTGGAGGGGAAAAAAGAGTTTTCAGAACTACTACTCCATTACTGCTCCAAAAAGCATTTGTAATTGAGTTCTGTGTTTGGTCTGCTGGGAGGGTGAGTGGAAATCTGTGGCAGCACAGGACAGAGGCTGGCTGGGGGGTCCTCTGCATTGGAGACAGGCCCAGCCTAAAGTCCCTACAAAACTGGAGCTTAAGCCAAGCTTTCTGCTTGCTCTCCCTCCTTCAATCCTCTCATCCTTCCCCTTTTCTTCATTCCTGACAGCCCTGCCTGTTCTCTGACCTCTCCACATACCCCAGGAACGCTCTTTTGCCTCATCAATATTTTATCCGCTCACAAGGGGAGTGCCTTATTGTAAATATTTGTAAAACTAATTTACCCTCAGTCTTTCAGTACCTGTGTGTCACCTCTTGTCTCACTTCAGGGGCAGACACTGCCAGAGACTGTTATTATGTTATTATATTTTATTGTTATAGGCTCACAAGCCTGACTTCCAGGAGTGTTTGGACAATGGTCTCTGGCACAGGGTGGGATTTTTGGGGTGTCTGTGCAGGGCCAGGAGTTGGACTTGGTGATCCTGGTGGGTCCCTTCCAACCCAGGATATTCTATACTTCTATATATTATACAGAACTAAAGACCAGATACATTATTTTGATGTCCTTGTGGACTGTACCATATTATAAATAAGAGATGAGTGTCAGTGATGATATCACTGTCTGTCCTGTAGTTAATTGTTTAGTATTGTGAATATTTCGTGTTCATCCCTAAAAAACTTCCGTGCTCCTGGCTCTCCTTTCAGTGAAGAAGCCACAGTGGAGGTTCTGGATATATTGTATGTATTTTAAGAACTTGTCCCCAGAACATTTTGGATCATTCAGATTTTAATCTGGAATAACCTGTCAGCAGTAGTTCAGCTGTTTCCCACTGTGGCTTAATTCTTCTGTTTAACACTTGCATGGTAGGAAATTACCTGGCATGAAATTGCCCACTCAAGAGAAAAGTGGATTATTTTTAACTTCACACCATCCTTCAATCTATCCAGGAGGATCCCCAAAGTCCAAAAATCTTCCTGTCCCTCCCAAAAAATAAGAAAATGGAAAGAACAGAGAGGTAATGCTGTAACAACTTTTCTGGTGATGTAAAAAGCTGTGATTACTTTTAGCATTGCAGTTTTTAAGCAGTGATGTGAAAGGACTCAGAGCACAAGAGAGCCACTCCTACCTGTTGCACAATGGTTGTTAGTTCCAGGCACAGTTGAACAATGTTGTTTTTCAGCAGTGAATATTCTGTCACGCTGACAAACGGAGACCTGGAACAGGGGAAGGTTTATTCAGCATTAGAGAACCACAATTTAATACAGGGATCACTTCTACAGCACAAAAATTCCAAATCACTTTAATCTCCAGCAGCAAGTTGCACGACTTTTGTAATATACACCTTTGAAACAAGAAAAAATGAAGGCAGGATGTAAACTGGATTTTGGCCAGAACATCAGAAGTTCTTGTTCTTATGGAGAGTAGAAATAGGAGCCTTCAAATAACCACAAGCAGCCCAGATTTTCTTTGTAATGCTTATTAAAAAGATGGCATTTCTGGTATGACATCACTCCTCAGCAGCAAGCAGCACTTTATTTTAGAGAGCACAGTAATTCTTACTTAGTCACAGCTTCCTGCACACTCAGATTTTCTTCAGGCTTTCCAAATTCTGGCTGAATCTGACCCCGTTTGAATTTATAAGAACTGACAAGGTCATAGCCTGAGAGAATATGACTGCTGGCATTAGGTTAGGAAGATGTCACCAGGATTATACAAATCCTGTAAAGGAGGGTGATTCACTCTCACTGTGATTTCTAAGGTGCCATTTATACGTTCCAGAGCATTCTGATTCCAGATAAAGCTATTCACTGCTAAAACTACAAAGGAAAGGAAGCCAATGTTCGGGGTTTTTTTCCAAACAAGAAAAATGCTGGTTTAGGTTTTGGTTTCTGTCTTGCCACAGTCACAGGGATACTTTTAATCAAATTTTCAGTTCATAAATGTAAAAACACCAGTGGCTGGTTGTTGAGGATTAGCCATCATACCTGTACCTAACACATCCAGACTACCCTGATAAATAAGAACATTGAATTTTCAGACTAACCAGGTACTATAGCTTATTTTGAACATTCTTAATTGATTTGTTCAACTCCAGCTTTTCTGTGTCTTTTTGATGGCTGAAAGAGAGCTCAAACTCTACCAGCTCTCCTTCCTTGCCCTTCATTCTCAAATTTCTGATGGTGTTACCAGCTGTGGCAGCGAGACTAGCACAGAAATATTAATTTCACGCAAAATCTAACTGAAAGAATCTCAGAAAGTACCTAGATCAAATTTTAACACTCTCCTGACAGAGAAGGGTACTAAATTTTGCTTCCAATATTTCACAAATTTCTAAAAATTTAGAGCTGGAATTCCAGAGCCTCCATTTTAATATTAGACTACAAGAGTACAAGAGGCAAAGAATGAACAAACAAACACAAAACTCCCCAAAGAATTATTCTCATGCACAAGGGACTGAGGAACAGTTAATTACCTGTCCAGCCAGGCGAGTAAGTTCTTGGCAGCACCAATCAGGTCAACTACAGAGGTAAGAAAATCATTTGGCAGTCGTCTGGAGGCCCTGCCATCGTAATGGCCGCTCCTCCTCCTACCCGTTATAAAGTTCTGAAGGTTTTTGGCTGAGGCATTCAGCTTGTGAGACAGAGTTCTCAGGTTTTCAGTCTCCAAACCGTAATTCTGAAGGAAAGAAGAAGATTGATAGAGTGTGTGGTCAGCTACATGGACCAAACTGTGAGGAGGGACATCCTGAGTCGCCCCGGGTGAGAGGGTGGTTGTGGCTAGCTGGGTTGAGATCAAACAGGGATATTTGGGTTGGGACACTCGGGATGGACCCAGGCTGGGACACAGAATTCCCAGTCCACCACAGCCCACGTGGCTTCAGCCACACGAGGGAAAGGCAGCAAGGATCCCATGTGCTGAGTCTCAAGGTCTGTCCTGTTCTCAGGAAGGGCAGCTGAGGGAGGGAGAGTGCTGTCCCCTCTCTCTGCTGTGGCACTCACTCTGGCATCACCCTGAGAATCAGACATTTCCATATTGTTTTCATCATTTCTAGCCTCTTTCCCAGGAAAGTAACTATAAACATAGGTGTTTATACATCCATTAAAGGTTTGCCTTTTGATGGATGTCTCTCACAGCCAGTGTGGTTGGGAAGGTGGTGACCTGACTATCCAATCCTTGGTCAAAAACCTATAAATAATGAAAGAACAAATAAACTTCTCTTCCTTTTTCACTGCACTTTGAGCTGCATCCGTGTGAATGATTTCACATCCAACAGTGACACTCTGGAGCAGTCCCACTGCACTGGAATTCCCTCCCCTGAGCAGAACACCCCCTTCCCTGCCCTGGGAATCAGGAATAAGGTGGTCCATGGCCTTGCTGAGAGGTTTTCCCAGGAGCAGCCTCTCCTGAGCCCTGGCACTGCTGGAGAGCCCCAGTCCCACCTGGGCTGGACTCGGGAACATGGAACGGGATCAGGGCAGAGGCAGCTCCTGCTGCCCACGGCTGCACACGGAGGAGTCTCAGAGAGAACATGTGGGAACAGCTGCTGGTGCCTCAGAGACTCCAGCCAGGGACAGGGTTTCATAGTTAAGAGTTGTGAGTGGATTTTTGTCCATTGCTCTAGTTCTGCTGGTGGGAGAAGGGTTGAATCTAACTGAAGGTTTCCAAACACTTTCCCTTTTCCCTTTACCCACATTCCTTCATCCATGTCTCAGTCCTTTTATCACCACCCCTATTCCCCACTTAGTCCCAGATAACAAGCACAAAGATAGTTCAAATCCATCAAATAATTCAAATTCACACAGAAAGTCCCAGACACACTGAATTGAACCCAGATTTCTTGCAGCCCCCACAGGATGTAGGACAAGAAAGAATTTAATAAGCATTTAAATAAAATCAACTCTCAGAGTCTGAATTGATTGCCCACTGTTAATTTCAACTATATATTATTACATATATTATTATATATATATATTACAGAGGATCATGAATATCACACATTAATATTTTTTGCCTAAATTTCTTCCTCAAAGCAGAGAATAAAGAATTGAAAAGAATACTTCTTTTCAGTACTTCAAGCAAACTTCTTGACAGATGCTAAGCTGGATATTTGTACTAGAAATAATAATTTTCAACTCCAGAAAAAGGAAATATACTGACCAATAACAGGATTATAAACTGGGGGTGTATGGAAAGCAAACAAAGCACAAACAAACATTTGGTGAAGTGGTTTGGACCTGTGACAGCTGGCACTGGGGACAGTGCCTTCCCTGCCAGCCAGTCTCCCTGTCAAAGTTCACCCTGAGAAATAAATCAAGGCCTTTCCTCCAGCTTGGAGGGAAATCTGTGAGAAATGAAACACTTTGCTATCTTTGCTGACTGCAAAGAATTAGATTTAAATACCAGGGAGAGAATTAATTCCATTGTTAGCCTTGTACCACAGCTAAAACATGGTGGTAGGGGCTGGGCCATCCAGTTCAAGATTAAATCGCTACAAATGAGGAAAAAACCCTCCTCAACTTTTTTCCCAGAACAAATAGGGCACAGTTAGCAACAGTGTCACCAGAGAAAGTCATTCTCTTTTGGAAGAGTTTAAAGAGCAAGCTGTATGTGACATTAGCATGTCTTCTGTTTAATATCACATCTAATCTTTCTTTTATTAAAGCACTGGAGGAATTCCCTGCCCTGCTCTCTTTTCCTCCTGACTTCCACTCGTGCCAAGATGATGACTAAGTGGATGCACTGGGATGCCTTTTCCAGCTCTCAGCCAGCTGGGCAGGGCTGGTTTCCCCTCAGAACAGGTTTCATTCTGCACATTCAGCAACATATTATAAAGAATGATAAACTAGATCCTCCTGGTTGCTTATTCCTGTGGAAACAAGCAGGGAAAAACCTCTCCCAATAACTTGTTATTGCATAAAAGCTCTGGAAATCTGACATTTTGCTTTTAAGAGGAGTTAAGCAGGAAAGGACACAGTTTGATCACTGAATCTATAAATGCCAGAGGATATTGCAGATCCCATCAAGGGTAATCAGCCAGAGAGATCTTCTCCAGTCACTGGAAAACAGAGGACTGAGCAGGAAATGTGTGTGAGGAAATCCACCTAGTGAACAAGTGCTTTGCTTTATCTTGAAGTTTATTGCTTACATGTCAATGACAACCTCAATTAGTGTCAATGTAAGATTTAAAATACAGCAAAATGTAGATAAAATATATCCATGAAGATAATCAGAAGATGAAAGGAAAATTTTCAGCGCAGTAGAAGTGCTGATGCAAGTTAGTGCTTTACCTGAGATTGAGTGGGGCACAATAAAGGGGAAAACATAAAACTATAATGAAAGTGACAGTAAATCAATACCTTTGTAGGAGTCAGAGACATTGAGTTGTTCTAGATTTAAGTGTGTCTAAATCCAAGATTTTAATTTTTAAATCAAACAATGTAATCATGTACAAAATGGGAAAAATGTGCTTAAAAGTAAACCTTGAAAGTATCCCTGCATGCTGATGCTACCAAACCCCACTGTGGCAGGATATCAGGAGATATTAGGAGAGAAGTGAAGGAAGTTGTGGCTTCTTTTGGTCCAGAGTCAGCAACCAACATGATGGGGACTGGAGGAGATTGTTCCAGAGGAGAAAAGAGCCAGGAAATGGGTACCCCCCAAAATTAAACTGCATCAATTATAACTCAGTGGAGATGTTTGAAAACAAAGAATTGTAGTTTCTGGCAGTGATTAAGCAGGTGAGGAGCCTTGTGGATGGCTCTGCCAGTATCCAGATCTCTAATTCCTGTAGGCACCTCATCTCCATGGTGTAAGTGAGAGAGTCTCCGAGCTGCCAGACTAAATCATTATCACAGCTGCCAGGCCAGACTTCAGCTTTCACAGCCACACATTCTGCTCCCCCTGTGTTAAATATGTGCTGCTCTTGTGAGCCATGCCATGAAAATGATGCTCCTGAGCTTGGAAAATTCTGTCTCCTGGCAGGAGATTCAGGTGATTTCTTTCTTGCACTGTAAATCCCAGATATAGTTTCTGGTTTAAAAAAGAAAGACAGAAAAATAAAAGAGAAAACCTCTAGAGGGGACAAGAGGGTGCCATTAGCATAGGCAGGAGTGTTTTTCATCCCAAGAGCAGGGAAAAATAAACAAGAAAGGATTTTTCCATCCCCTGGTTGCTTCACGATGCTTCGGGTTGCTCCATCATCAAATGACTCAGTTAATGGAAATGGATATACAAGTTTAGAGAATTAATCCCCACTACCAAAATGACCCCAGATGTTGCCTGTCTAGAGCCACACAGCCACAAAATTTGTCAAATTATCCTGAAATCTGGATCAGGAAGCTGCTTAATGAGAATAGAAAGTTGCCTAAAGCCACCAATGCTCCATTTCAGAAAAAGGGACCTGGACAGGAACGTTGCACAAAGTGCCAAAGTAACAGCACACCTTTGAACACAGAAAGAGATGACTGGAAAATCTGTTAAATATTTAAATTATTTCATATAAAAGCACAGATCAAACAGTAAGAACTTCTGTATCTCCACTGACAGCATTATTACCTTCACACACTCAGAAGAGCTACACAGATTATCTGATTTGTTCAGCGACTGATCCCGTGTTTCAGGCAATTCCTGACACCCCATTCCATGACAGGAAAGAAGGATGTCAGGAGGCAGAAATTAAACACAAGGGTGAGATCAGAACAAGCTCATTATGGAGGAATATCATTAGCAAAAGGCTGGGATGGGGTTGTGCTTACAGTGACACTTGGCAGCGAGGGGAGCAGCTGCTTTGGGTGCGAGGATAACTCTGCTGGTGTCTGCAGAGCACAAACTCCTCAATGCTCCTATTTCCCCTCTCACCCTCCTAATTCCAACCTCTCTGTCCCAGTTCCCTCCTCCTGCTGGGTCTGAGCTGCTGTGCTGGGGTTGTTGGAGAAGATCCCCAGGGCTTTCACACTTGGCTGGGTTTTCTGAAGTGCAGGGAACAGGTGGCTGGTGTCAGAAATGGCAGAATTCAGGTGACAGCAGAAAATGCCTTTTTTTTTTCTGAACGACCTGAAGCAGTTTTTCCTAATGCAGAGGAGGTACAGTGTAAGGGAGAAGATGTTGAATACTCCATATAATTAAAATCAGAATTTTGGAAACTGAAATATAAGAAATACCCCTCCAGACCGATATTTCCTCTTCTTCCCAAAATGCAGAAATAGCTAAACACATTCACTGTGAACCTTCCTGCCCTGTGTCACAATTCCAGCTAAAAACTCTGCCTGTTTTGTACATTCTGGTTTGAAGTTCCATTTTTAAATAATTGAGCAAATTTTGCATCCTTCTGACAATATAAGATCTGAGCTTTTTACATGTTCAAAGAAGTGGAATGAAAAAAATACCTTCAGCTATGGCTTCAGGTGTTCTCATACCTCACTGCAAGTAAGCAATAACATCACAAAGGAGGATTTTATGCTAATAAAGCAATCTGGGAGAATTTTAGTTACTGAGATAAAATAGGCCAAATTATTGTAGCCAACATCAAGATAAAAAATAATGAATATTATGGGGAGCAAAAGCTAATCAGCTTTTTGTAAACACCAGCACCTGAAGATCAAAATCCAAGCATGAAATATCTGCAGTATATAAAGAGTTTATTTCTTCTGTGGAAACCCCCCAGCTTTTTTTCTTACAGGTGGAGCTATAATGAAATTGTTTTGCTGTAATGTGACATAAAGAGATAGAAATAATGTATGCACATCGAAATTTAATAGGCACAGGATGTAATTTTAGCTAAACAGTTTATATTGCATAAGTAATGACTTTAACTCACCTTAAAAACAGATTTCTTTTTAATTATAGTAATTTTTGTTCATGTTGTCATTTGTGTGAGTAGTCAGTTAAATATATATGTATAAATATATGTATAAATATGTAAACACGTGGGTGCATACACCGCTTTTTCTGTAGGTGATACTTTGAGACTGTTACAATTTTCACTGAATATAAAAGAGAAATAAAAGGGCAGAGCAGGAGATCTGACTGAGGAGGGGAAAGGAAACAACACTGACTGAAATTCAAGCACCTTACATGGAATTTGCCACATTCAAGGCATTTAAAACACCACAACCTAAATATTGAGCTTCAGTCCTATTTCTACATTTCATGCAAAAGCTTCAAGAACACTCTAAATTATTGGGAATTTAAAAGCTCCATCTCCAGGCACTTCTTCCCCAATTCAGCCTGGTTTTAAACCCATTCTCAGATCACCCATAAATTGATTTATTGTGGCTGTGCAGCACCTCAGCAGCTCCATGAGGATGCTCCATCCCCTCCCTGGTCCCTTCCAGGCTGCTCCTGGTCCCCAGGGCCTGGAGGTGCCACCCTTGTCCCACCTGGGGCTCCATCACAGCCCTGAGACCCCTTGGGAAAAATCCCCAGAGGAGCTCTGGGGTTCTCCTCTGGGAAAACACGGAGTGCCAGATGGGATCCTGCAGCTCCCTGCTGTGCCAGGGCTGCTGCTCCAGCTTTGCCACGAGAATCAGAGTTTTTGGGATAGCATGGAGCCAGTTAGCCTTTAATAAAACCAGGCAACACAGCCTGTTTGAAAATGAAAGCAAAAGTCATAATTAATCCTACACTGATTTTTGCATAAATCTGACACATCCATAGAATTAAAACTGTCAAAACAAATTTTTTTAATTTAGATTTTCTTTCTGGAGGGACTTTTTAAAGGTTAAGAGCCTTTGAGACAGTGGAAAGCTGATTCTGAAAAACTTGTCTCTGTAAGCACTTCTTTGATTTCACTAAAATTCTGTGGTGATATTTTTATGATACAACTTCAATCTGAAGATATTGAGACAGCAACAAGTCCAAGTGGGTGAGGCAGTGCATTTCCAGGTGTGGAAAGAATTTACAGGCTGGACATCCTTCATCTGAACAGCAATTTGAAAAGGGCCAAATACATTTTTCATTGGGGATCCTGTGAATCAGTGCACAAGTTCAGGTCTAGAGACTGGAACCTAAAACTTAAAATTTCCTGAATGGTAAAAAAGGGACAATTCTTATAATCAGATGCAAGTTATGACACCACTTGATAATAAGTTTAAATAAATCAAAGAAGCTATAAGTTTTGTTAAGGAGAATGTGTTAGATGTAGTTCACAGAGTTTATACACTGACATATTCAATAATTCACGTATTTTATATGTATATATAAAATCCTAGCACTGTTGCTTTGAAAACTATAAATGTATTAGGAAAATAATTTCCATTCATGGCTGGGGAATGCAGCTCCAGTAAAATATGGCCCAAACTTGGTTCAGCTTTTTCTTTAAAAGCTTTTCTCCTTCTAGATCAGGAAATTAGCATAATAACATATAATGAATATATAACAAACCCAATCCTTCTGCCTCTCTTTAACAACATTTGCCCATCATTTCAGTTAAACTGTGGTATCATAGCACAGTTTATGTGCACAGAACGTGACATTTCATCAAAATAAAAGTATGGAGTTCATTAATAACTATGGTAATACTATGCAAATATGCAACATCATAATACAAATTAGGGTCTATTATTTGAAACACCTCGATGCTTTTTTATGTGCAGCTTTCCTCCCCCTTGTTCTGCCTTCCATTATAATTATCCCACCTTGCTGGAGCAAATTGTGTCACAATTCTTTGTCTCCTGAGTCTATAATTTGGATCTTGTCACGGTGCTTCTAAGCACTCCATACACCTTCCTATTATCTTGTAAATAGATAAATTAAGTAGATCTGGAAATAAGATTAAATATTTTAACCTATTAAAAAAAATTAAGATCTGCATTATATATTTTTTTTTAATCTTCAGAAGAAGCTTTAGCATTTGCATTGCAATTGAGATATATTTAGAGATATACAAATGTCATCAAGCATAATTATAATTGTCCTGGAAAGTTTTTTATTTAAAAAAATAGTGATTTTTATTTCAGATAAGAATTAGAACTTGATAGTCTTTCCTTAAAAATTTGACTCAAAAAGATTGTAAGCCCAACCGTTGAAACAGTTATTTTTTTCAGAATAAGGTTTTAAAATAAATTGTTAACTTCATGTTTAAGACTTCAGAGTCAGATGATTTGGCTTCCTGGTGAGAGCAAAGCAGCAGATGAGGTCAGAGATGGAGATGCAGACTTATTGTTGAAGGATCTCAGGTTATGTAAAGCTTGCCCCACTCTAGGTCAGCCTAAAGCTGCACAGTGCAGCAGTTCCTGCCCTGGGCTGATGAAGATGAGCAGGAATTAACAGGATCCTTCATCTCCTGCCTGAATATTTGTTAAGGAGCTTTTACCTGGCAGCTCCTGCCACAGATCTCTGAGCAAACTGCACAAAGCCCCCTTGGTCTGCTTAATCCTAATGAAGCACCGTGATTTCAGTTGTGCAATAAACAAATACTCCCCCTAATTGGGTGAGCTTGGATAAACTGGAACATCTCCCTGGTTTGGTTATGGAGGCTGCACAGGGATTTATGGAGAGAGAGAGAGGAGCCGTGCTGTGGGACCAGTGCACAAACCACAAAAAGGTGTGAGGAAAGCTAATTCCTAACACACAGAATGGACTTTAAAAATGTCCTACAGAATTAAACCAATCGAACCCACCATGCAGCCAGACAGGGATATTTGTGTGATGGGTGTGCATATTCTGAAAATGCATTTCAAAGCTCTCTCTCTCTGTTCCACAGGGTCACACAACGAGATCCAGCACATCGTGACACGTCACCAGCCTCGTTTTTGGCTAAGGTCTGTAAAAATGTGGGATCTAGTCAGTTCTGTAGACTCCTGACTTCCATCATGGCATAAAGTGTAAAGAAACTGAATATACTTTTAAAGTTAATGCCACTCTGAGTATACTCATAGTTTTTTGCCATGGACATTTTGGCTGTTCTCCTTTCCCCCTCCCACCCCCTTGAAGAAATTTTAATTAACATCTGAAACCTCCTTATATTTTTCATAGTTTTAGTTTACTCATTCAGGAAGTGCTTGAATTTTATTCTGTTTGTAAATAATCTGAACACCTAAGTATCAACCCAGCTATTTGGCTACTTAGTGCCCATTCTCACCAAAGCTTTAAGAAAGGAAAATTTTAAGAGAAGAGAGGAGAACTCATATCTCATTTTGGTTATAAAGTATAATAAATTATTATTTACATATCTGAAGCACAAATAATTATTTATGCAGTGTTGATGAACCATCAGATCCAGAAACAGGAGAGAATGATCCAAAGCTGTGGTTTAATTTCTCTGGGAGAACATTATTCCTGCTTTTCCTGCACACCCATCCCTTGGAGCTGCTCCTGACTGCTCTCCTACTCTGCTTCTAATTCACATTTTCTGCTCAGCTCCAACTTCACCAAGAGTTTAGATCCAAAATCCCTGGAAGCAAATCTGCATTTTAAAAAAAATTGTTTCTAAACACATTTAATTCTATTTTTTTTTTTTTTGAGCAAAACCTTAATATCCCAGCAGCACAAAATAACAAAACCTTCTCATGACCACAACAACCTTCTCATGACCACAACAACCTTCTCATGACCATAACAACCTTCTCATGACCACAACAACCTTCTCAGAACCCTGCTGACAAAGTGGTGGGTGCTGTGCAGCATCCACTCAGCGTTTGGCTGGTGCCAAGCTGACATCTGGGCACATTTTACATCTCCAGTGCCAACTCCCAGGAAAATACCAGTGAGGAAATAAAGCTGTGGCAGCTTTTCTTTTCTGAAGGGGACAAAAGCGAACCCCAGGAGGATGGAGGGGGTTTGGGTGCTTTGTGGCTTCTTTCCACGTCCCAAGGGTTATGGTTTCCAATATTTTCTTGCAGTATTAAGGATGGACTGATCTGCATATGGCTGCAATTACAAAACATATGCAAGCCAGCCAGCCAGGGTGGCTTGACCTCTTCCATATGTGTAGGAAAACAAGCTCTGAGCAATCTGCTGACTGGGGATACTGTGATAAACAAACAAGAGCAAAGGATGACAGGAGATGTTTCCTCCAAAACCGTATTGGACTGTGATCTGCTAACTTTTAAAGATGATTAGCAATTCCTGCCTGCAAGAGTCATCAGCAACCTGCTGTTGTTGCTCCCTGGTGTGCACCGTGCTACTGTTGATATCTTCTGTCTCAGAAATACCAAAATCACACCCAAATTCTTCTTTTCATTCTCAGTGACCAATCCAGGGAACCACACTGGCAAGGATAAAGCATCTCAAGAGTTTGCTGAACATTTCTGTGCTCTCTATTCACCTTTCTCTGAAGTATCTAAGGGAGCTGTATGTGTGTGAGGCACTGTTTAATAACCACAAACCTTTAGTATTCATTCCTAAAACCTGGTGATCAATTAAACTTTACTCTTTCTTTCAAAACAGCTTGGTGTAAGAACCAACCATCCAATCCTAGAGAGCCTCATTTTCTCATTTTTTAAGCATCTCTTAAAATGAATTATAAGGCAGAAATGTAAGATTACAGAGAAAAGGAGATTCAGTACAGAACACAAAATTAGAATTTGAATCAATGGTGAATTTATTCAAAGTTCGGGGAATAAATGATAAGCTGGTCTTGGAAATATTTCATCAACACTGACCATTCCACTTGGGTCAGATATTTAGTTTAGATCCCTGCAGAAGTGGTAGTTCCAGGTAAAAACCACCCCAGTCCTGGAGAAATGTCCCTCATATTCATAACAATTCAGAGCAGCATATAGAAATTAAATTAGTAACAAGATTCGTTTGAATGGGCATTAATGAGAGTATGAAAAAAGTTCATTTATCTATTTGGACTGTGAATTTGCTGAAGGCTGCTCAAGCAACTCAGTCAACAACAGAGACATGAATATGCATGTGCATGCTGGGATATTTGCATGCAGATGAATTTATCCCTGACAATAACTGATCACAGATAATTACTCAGGAATTCAGGCAGCTCATAGACACTGATAATGTAACACAGTGAAATGAAAAATATCTCACTGGGAATTTATGAAAGAAGTCGCTCCTTGAGAATTAGAAAAGCGATTTTTTGGTAGGGAAAATGACCTTTTTTTGAACTTTCACCGAGCAGCTCCCTGCATTTCCTTGGCACAGAGGTTCTCCATGGTATAGTGCTTGCTACCATGCATTGCATGGGACAGATTTCAAACCAGGTTGATTTGAAAAGGGAAGAAGGGAACTGTTGCTTTCTTTGAGGGAAAGAAGATTTTGCAAATGAAACATGCAATGAATAAAGGCTACATAGTTCTTTCCAGGGGGAAAAAAGAGAAAAGAAAAAACCAAAAATTAAAAGCTAATTTTAAATGTTCATAATATTGCTTATACCTAAATATTTGAAGTACCATTTAAGAAATTGTGCAATTATTTTTCATTAAAAGACTAAGAATTACCAGTGTATTTCATGTTGATCATTAGAAAAAACAATTTCTTTGGTGGTTAAGGCTTTCAGCACCTGAATAAACCAAGAAAACATCTGTATATCACCGAGTTCTCAGGTTATCTTAAAGAAATCTAGAGTTTATGTTAGTGTAATAATACTTCTTCCATTTAAAGGGGAGAAGTTTATCTCTTCCTGCACTAGTGTGTATTATCCTTCCTTTTTGTTCTAAAAATAAACTCCTCTATCCTCTATAATCTAATATTCCCCTCCTATTTAACATAATTACCTAGGACTGAATCAATATTCCATTAGCTGGATGCAGTCAATGGGCTGTCCCTCAGTGCCTGGAGCATTCCAAGCATTCAGGCACAGATCTTCATCCACGCTGCTTCAGCATCCTCTGGAAGGAGTAACAAACATTTTGGGGTGCTGAAAAGGATTCATTTTCCGTGCTCTGCATCCTCTCCCTTCCCACATCCCTTTCTCCACGTGGCTCCCAGGACACCTGCACATCCCCTCTGACTGTCCCTGGTCCAGGGCTGGTGCCTCTCCCCGAGGATGAGGAGAATTTGCTCCCAGAATTTCACTCTGGGACCTTCTCAGAGCTGCCAGGAATCCTCGTGGACTCTCAGCTCCCTTGAGTTTGGCTGGGATTAGATAAAACTCACAAAATTTAGAGGTGCTGTGGGGAGGGACTGGGCAGCACAGCCACAGGAAACCTCACCTGCCTTGAGAATTATTCCCACTGCCATGGCTCTCCCACCCAAATAAATATCACACACCTTTGCTAAAGACCTTTCATAAAGCTGCCAAATCAAGATTATCAACCTCAGCTGGCTAATGGATTTAAATTATGTATTCAAATGTTGAATGCAATAGTGTACAATCAAGTGTTGCTATGATGCCCAAACCCTCTGCTGGTTTCTGACAAAAAGCACAAAGCCCTCGGTGCTCCAAACCATGATTTTAGAAAACCAATATTTTCCTTTCATATGCCCTGCTTGAAGTCTTATTTCTGTGTTTGCAGTAAAAGATCAGAGTGAAAGAGTTACCACTGGGCACTCCAGAATTAAGAATTTAAAATTACTCAGCTTAACTCCTCCATGAAAGGTTGGTGTTTTGGAGGCATTTTTATGAAACCAAAACCAACTTTGCAACATCTGGATTTTTATGCTTTACTCAGAAAATTTTTGGTAAGATTTGCATGTATTTGATTAAAAGTAATGTAGAAATTCAGCAACACATTTTATCATGTGTTAGAGACGACAGGGGATGAAAATATTAACAGCATTCTTCTTTCTAATTCCTTTAGTGTAGAAAGAAAATGATGGGAAAAGAAAATGTGAATGCTCTGCTGCACAATTTGTTCATGTGTCACTGCAAGGCTGCTCCATACACTTCACATTGAGATTATAGAAAAACAATAATTCATATAAATTAATTGGATATGTCAATTCTAACTGTTCCACAGAGGCTGGGTGAGCATCCTTAGGACTCCACAGGGGATCTCCACGTTTCTGCAGACAAATCAAGTATCCAAATCTTGGCTAGTCTGAGGCTGGGGACACAGGAGAGCTTACACAGAGCAATTTAGGTTAAAATTAAGGTTAAAACATTAAAGCTGGCATTCCTGCTTTGTGCTCTCCACAGGTATTGGCAGAGTGGATTATTGTGCAGGAAAAGATCCCTGTGAAACCCAGAGAAATCAAAGCCAGAGAAGCAATAAACAGTCCCTTAACACTGCACTGTGCCATGCTGGGGCAGCTGGTGTGAACACAAACACCATGAAATGGAACAGGGTGCTGCTAGAAAGGATTTTCTTTTATCCCTGTGCAGAGAAAATGTCCCTTCCTTTATCCCCAGCAGGGACTGGGATCACAACCACCAGCCTTGGAGAAACCAGACACCCAGAAGGGCTGAAATTACAAGCACAACCCCTGACTTCCAGCTCATGACCTCAAGAGAAATCAAAACTATGTCAGGAATGAGTGTTGCATTAATGGGCCCTAAACCAGGGGTAGAAGAACATACAGAAATTATAACATAATACTATTCTATTACCCCAACACCAGCTGAAGGGAATTTCAGCCCTAATACCCTACAGTGGTTTTTAACCCCATCTCATTACTTACTTATCCATTTGCATAATTTTCTACTCCTGCATTGGCCTAACAAGTAGCAATACAATTTAATTTCAATTATTGTGGGGGGCTCTTCTCTGCCAGTGAGCATCAGGAACTCACGTTCAGAATCAAAACACCACTGAGCTTACCCAGACACAGAACCAACACTAAATACAGTCATGGATTATTATAAATGGATTCTTTTATAAATTTCTAAATGGAAATAAGTACATTTATGTCTCAGAAGCATGCAGGAGCTCCTGTAGGAGCCTATTCACCAGCCAAGCCTGCCATGGATTAGGATCCTCATTCTCACTGGTACTTAAACAGATGCATTTTCAGAATAAAATTACAAGCTTTGGAACAGGTTTAACACTTTGAATAGAACATGTTTCTCCCTATTTTGTGAAAAAGAACTATTGTGTGACAAGAGGAAATCTCTCAACTCTGTCAATAGACAGGAAAAAACAGAAGTCTGTTTCCTCTCATTTGCCTGTTAACACCTGTCTTGCTCCAGAGGCAAATGATGTGCATAAATTCAAGGAATTAGCAGCAGTCAACAGCAAATTTGTATTTCTCCTGCTTTTTGGTTTGTTTTTTTAACATAAACAAAACCATAAGTAGGAAGAATACAGAACTAGCCTGAAGTAATTTATCTGAAGCTTGATAACCCAGTATCATTGTGGGCAAGAATTAGATGTGGTCTCCTGGATTTCAGCTGCCCTGCATTCCCCTTCGGCCTGTGTGCAGGAGCTGAAATTGGAACAAAATGCACTTTATGCACCTCGTATTATGGCAAGGGATGAAATTCTCACTGGAATGAGTGAGAATTCTCACTGAGCAGGCCCATTTCCAGTCTGGGACAGGATTTACACACATCCCATAACCAGAGGGGTCTGTGCCTTCAGCAGAGCTCCTGTGGCCATGGCTGTCCACAGAAATGATAAAATCAGAGAGGATAAAATTCTCTAGAGAGTCCAGGCCTAAGTTTCTAAGGTGTTTAACACACAAACACAAATCCAAAAGCACTTTTGTCCTAAATTCCTTTTGTAACGACCCTGTGCTTGGGCACCTCTGAAAATTTTGCTTTTACACAGCACCACTGCTGGTGATGCTGCAGTACCCAAAATATTCCTGCTGTGTGTTTTTCTGTGGAACAACTGGTGTGGAATCAGCGTCCTTGAAGAAAACACTGAGAAAACCTCAAGAAAAAAAATCCCCTTTACTTTGTTCTTTGCTTAGATCAACTCCCAGAGCTGCCTTCAGCGTGCTGATTTCAGAAAGGATTTCATTTTGGTGGTTCCTCGACACAAATAATGTGTAATTGCATCCAAACTTTTCCAGCACACCTTAGCAAAACCATGAAATGTTTACCTCTCCCCAGTAAGAAAAAAGTCATGCACACAGCTGTAAAATCCCAGGACTTTAGGCTACTCTGAATTGTTTGTACCAACTTAATTTTCTTCCTTCAGTGTTCTCATCCTAAGAGAAATCTGAACACGCCAAAATTGTCAACAGGCTTTAAAAAAACAAACAAAAAACCAAACCCAAACAATCCTTAAAATCTGTTATTTTTCCAAGTTGCATGATTTGAAAGGCTAAGAAGGAATGAAGCTGCTAATTAGACTAATCAAAAGATGATACACATGTTCTAATATGTGCAATAATTAACCCACTCAATTCAATAGTATTAATTCCATGTTTTGGCACAGCACAACAAATAGCACTGGACTGCCAAAAGCTGAACTTCTTTTCCAGTTGAAATTAATAAAGCTCTCTGGATGCATACATGTTTGTGGAGATGAAAATAATGTGTGTGCCAGGTTCCTCATTCCACTGAAGAGATGGAAGATCTCTTCATCTCTCACCAAGAAGGATGGCATTCCATTCCAGAGAAATGAGGTTTATTTCCATCTACTCAAGCATCAATCTACATATAAAATGAAGATTTTAGTCTGGAATAATTACATTTTAATAACCCCTGAAATATGGGTGGAAAAGAAGTGTTTGACACATAGAATGACACTTGTTTAAAGTGAAACTTGTTCACAAATCAGGTGAAGTAAGAAGAAATGCTTCCTAATATGCTTGCAAAAATGAAAAGTCAAAAAGTGTATTATCAGAATGAAAAATTAAAAGGATCCCAAGAGAGATCATTGTAGATGTGGCCATTAAAATAGTATTAGTTGAGGAAAAGCTTGAATAATTTAAATTCAGAACAATGTTATCAATAGATACAGAGGCAGCTATGAAAGACTTCACCTTCCCCATTGTGTGCCTCAAAATAAATCACTGCAAACTGCTTTCCACCTGACCAACAAATTCCTATTGCCACCATAATTTTCTTAGAGAGATGCCTAATAAAGAAATATGTTAGAAAAGTGACAGGAGAAAACAAAATTTGTTTGGTAGCCGTGTCCCATACGTTATTAAGAAAAACAAACAAAAATACCTCTAACTAAATATAAAAATAAATTAAATTCCTGCAGTTGTTATGAACATGTTGACCATGGGTGACTCTTGTGCCTTCTGGTGGAAAATCCCTGCCTGCATTGTGGCTTTGCAGAAACTGCAGACAAAGTTTCTAATCTTTATTTCTCCTTGAAATTTCTCCACAGCACAAGGCCTTATTTCACAAGTTGAATGCCTGTGAATTAACAGTACTTTTAATTACTTGAGATACAATCTCTATTGGAGCATTCTTTTCATTTCCCATTCATTTTTCATCCTTTCATTATCAGTCTTTCTTCCCACTAGACTGTTTATATTTTAATTCGTGCAGGCTTTAACAATATACTGACTCCAATACTGTCCTAATTAAATTAAATTTACTTGCAGATTTGAACAGCAACCCACATTGACCTCAAAAAATATTCCTTTTCCTTGTTTCCAGTGTACTTTACTTTCTCTATCAAAAAGTTCTTTTCCCCAGATCCTGCTACTTCTGCAGATTCAGCCTCTCTGCAACAAGTTCTCCAATAGATATCCCAATTAAAATTTCAACTTTATTAAAGTTACAGCCCAAATCCAAGTGGCCCACAATTTTTAGTCCCTAAATCTTATTTAGGTCACTTCAAATAAATAATTGCAGAGCAGTTTCTGACCACCCCAGCAAGAAAGGACTTCGATGTTCCAGATTGGATTTTTTTCCCCACAGCCATCATTCCCAATTTTCTTCATAATTAAAGCACAACTCAAAAATGTCTTTCCAGAATGATCAAAGAACTGAAGCTGAAAGTAAAGCTCACCTGTGACTTTGCATTTCCTAGCACACAAATTCACCCCTCAGCGAGCCCAAGATAGTGCCTGTACTTTCCTTCCTACACAGAAAAGTTCCTCTCACCTTTTGCACTCTGATTTTACCCTTTCATAAAGGAGATTATTTTAACATTTGAAATGATTTAACTTTCAGGTGAAATACATACACTTCTATATCACCATATTGCACGGGAGTATTGAATACTCTTATTATTCCCTTTTCACATTTCTTATATTTTTTTCTTTCCCACTGCAAGTCATCTTCCAATGTGGAATCTTTTCTAGCCAGGATTCTCAAATGAATTTCTGAATCTGAATTCAGCTTGCTTTCAAAAGAAAAGTGGATGTAAAAATCATGTCAGGGACTGATGTCTGACATAGCAAACCCTCCCTGCCTTTAATAATTTGCATTTGGAATCTGTCTGACAGGTGGTTTGGGAGTGGGAATAAAACCCAGCAGTTTCCTCCTTTAGTTTTAGCTTATTCCTGCATTTAGAAACTCCTTTACAGGCCAGGATTTGGTTCTGGGGGGATTATCCTGTGCTTGTATCCCTGGAATAGCAGCCAAGGCACCATTCTTGTTGTAACCCCACCAAAACCTCTCTACCCATCCCAGAAAAGCCAGTGGTCCCTGGACCCTTAGGAAAGGCACATTCCAGGGTGTCCCAAGGGCTGGAGCTCACACAGTCACAGTTGCCCAGGTTTCCTGGAGCAGCAGAGCTGTTCTGCAGGTAAATCCCTGCCCAGTGAGAATTCCTGATCTGCCTGAGCTCTATTGGGAGATTCCTGGAGCTGCTCCTGCTCCCACCCTGCTGGGATGGACTGCAGATCCTGCCTGGGAGAAATGGGTCATGGAACTCGGACACTGTCCTTTGCCAACCAGAAATCAATCCAGAAATCCATGCATGGGAAAAAATCGATGCTCAATGGCCCAGGCAGGGCAGAAGCAGGGCAGGGATGTGGATATGGATGGGGCAGAGCTATCCCAGATCCATCCTCAGGACTGGGAACACAGCAGGATGGACAGAGGGAGGGACAGAGCAAACTGCTCACGGTATCTCCCCTCCACAGCTGGGATTTTAAGGCCAGACTGAACTGGAATTGGAATAAGTGTTGCTTCACCACTTTTTTTTTTTCCATAAATAATGTTGAAAATAAAATTTAAGTATTTTTATTTATGAATCTACAAACAGCTCTGCACCCTGTCCATACATGCAGAGTGCTGAGGTATTGATTCCTGACTGCCTGGGGCTCTGGTTTACCTGACCATAAAATGTATTAAATTTGCTTGTAATGCAATTCAGGGAAACATGGGCAAGATTATGTGCTCCTTAAGACATTCTGATTTCCTTGATTTCCTATATGTTAACTCCTGTTTAGTGGCATAAACAAAACAGAGATACTCTATAGTCCCTTTAAAAACTACATTTAAAATAATGGGGTTTTTTAGACTAGGTGTTCTAAAAATATCCACATCAGTGAGCAATTCCAAGTCACAATTTTTTCTGGTCACTTGGCCAGCAGTCAGTAGTGTAACAATCTATTAATTTTTCAGGAGTTAGCACAGAATAAGAATATTCACACAATAAGAATTGTGATATTTTAGAAACTTATTTCAGCTCATAAAGGTGGCATCAGCTCTCCTGTCATTCAATTATTGCCATTATTAAAATAATTAAAGCAAGATTCTAATAATTCTTTTTGACTGCATGGATCCAAAACCTAATAAATGAATACAGTTTTAAAATAGATTTTATACTGAGTCTGGTAAAACTTTTCAGTGATCCTGCAAGAATTGAGGAAGATGATGTACAGAGGGCTGAGCAGAAATGTCAGAAGCAGGAGAACATCCCCAGGAGCAGAGCTGCAGGCAGCAGACTCGCTCAGCAGAAAGCATACGGAACAGGCAGGGAGAGAAACATTTAAAAGCAGGGAAAAAAAAAAGAAAAAGGCATTTTTGAGTCAGAGTGAGAAAGGAAGGGAAAAGGCTGAAAGGCAGGAGGCAAAATAAATGATACCAGGAGCTGGAAAATCCCCATCCTGCTGCAAAGGAAAAGTAAGGTCATGAGACAGCACAGCGAGAGCTGCACTATTGACCAGCAGCAAGAGGAACATTTTCTGTGCTTAAAAAAGAAAATAAAAAACCACCATTAAAGGGTCAGTAGGGTCCTCCTCGGGTCACACTTGACTCAAGGGAGATGTTTTTCCAGAGGAAACTCCTGGGGGCTGCTGTTCCTGAGGAGAGTCCGGGCTCTGCTGGCTGGGTGACACTGGGGGCTCTGCTGGCTCCTTTGGGGGGAACACGAAGTTTCCAGGGAAAAACTCAGGAGTTTGGGTTCAGATGTTTCCAAAAGGCCCTGGCCCTTGGCTTCTGCAGCACACACCTGACCCCAAAGCATTTCCCTGTTCTGGCAGGTGTTTTATTCCCCTGTGAATAAAAGGTGTTTATTCACAGGGGAGGATCTCAAGGCACACTGAGGGTATTTTGCCATTCAATGGAGTTCATGCCTCGAATGACAAAGGAAAGAAGAAGGGATGAATAATAGGAGGAAGAAGAAGATGAATAATAATAGGCACTTAAAAATTTATTTTTTTTTTCCCTCAGATCAAGTGGATTTTACCTCACTTGTTCTCTATCTTACTCCTAAATGCCCTAAGCTTCCCTCTTGGAAGCAATTTCTCTTTATCAAATTCCCACAGGATAACCCAGTTATTCAAAAGCAGAACTCCTGATAAAGAAGTCAAATGCTATAATTGTCATGTGTAATTTACCTATGTAATTTTACTATTTTGTGTTTTAATATTTTCAATATTCTTTCACCTGTCCACCTACATGAGCAGAAGTTATTTTGCCTTTAGAGTTAATACATCACATTTTATTTGCTGGTAGGAATACAATAGCAGAGGAAAAAAGAATTTTTTGGTATCAAACACTCTGTTAAGAGGTTAACTGAATTAGTAACCTAGTAATTAAGAGTATGAATAAATAATGTCCTTCCAAATGCTTGCAAGTTGCTAAAAAAAAACCCAAACACAACTTTCAGCCGGCACACGTGTCTGTAGTTCAGATAAAGTAAATTTTACCACTCCAGTCTCATCTTAAAGCTCATTTTAAACAATCTTCCAGTCTAATTAGCTTTACCTCCTGGCTGTGTAGCACCATCCTTTGGAATGCTGGCATGGTTAAACCGCTCAGGTCTACTTGGTTCAGTGCAGTGTGGCAAATGTCAGTGAAATACGAGGGCATATGGCACGTAATTACAGAACCATATGGATGCCAGGAGTGATAGTCAACAGCATTTGACTGCAGGACCAAGAAAGTCAGAGGAAAAGCAATCAAAGACCATCACACATAATCATTAAATGGATAAATTTAGTTTCTGTGCAGCTGAGAGAAGCCAGGACATGTCTGGCCTTTATTGAAGCAAAGCCACGGTGGCTGTTTGAGCGTGTGGCAGCGGAGGAATCCCTACATTCTTTTTAGTTTGGTTTGTAAATTAATAAATGCAGTTGATCAAGGGCAGTGAAGCAAGGAATCACTTACCAATGCACAGAGCAGATCAACTGCTTCCAGGATCAGCTCCTGGTGGCCAATGCGAGTCACTCCCAGCTCCTCCAGCTCCTGGTGAGTGATGTGCAGCAGCTGCTCCCCGTTGATCTTCTCTCTCTCAAAGTTTTTGATGTATTGTTGGAGGCAATCATCGAGGCCTGGTTAGAAAAGCCAACAGCACAGATTCAGAGAGCAGAGAAAAACCTGATGAAACAGTTCTGTAGCTCACAAATGCAGAAATTTCTTGGGAATGCAAGCGTACTTTGTTGTTTGGAGCTATAATGGAAAATGTGCAATGAAAATTATAATTTAACTTACATAATACAGCACATGCTGCTAAAGAGAGTTTGTATTACTGATGTTATTTTCAACATTCTTTAACATTTTAATAGTAATTCTAAACCTTCATGGAGATGGGGGAAGGACAAAGCAGCACAGACAGTGACATTATAAAAACCCTTTTTCTCGTGATGTCACAAAGACCTAAATATAAGTTTATCTTATGATTAGGAACAAATTCTTCCTTTAACTCTTCCAGGACTCTTCAAGGTCACTGAGTTTGGCTGTCCCTGATCAGGAAGAGTTTTTCAGGCTCAGTAGCCACCCACACTGACTCTGCTACACCCACTGCCAATTCTCACCCCAGATTATCCAGATTTCTGAATCCAAACAAGACAAAAATGGTTTTGTTACAACACCTCCAACTAAGAACAGAATTTTCCCTTTGCACAATGAATTGTTCCATTTCACCCTGAAATTTTATAGGGTGAGAATAACAGGTTCTTTTTTTTCTCAGACCAGAGAAGAAACTGATTAACAACACTGAAAGATTTTTTTTCCCTCCTCCAAATCTGTTTCTGAACCACACATGCCTTGAATTTCCAGCCAGAACAATGAGTTGAACGCAGGGATCTACTACTGAAAGCTACATGAGGTCTCTCAGAGGTCCCTCAAGGACTGTCAGATTCTACAGAAACCTGATGTGCACGTGATTTTCTAGAGACCAACAAAATGCACCTTCAATAACTTCATCCACCAAGTAAAATAAAACACTGATTCTCAGTTATTTGCCCTGGAGTGATGAAAGCAAATCCAAGATCCATAAAATTACAGATGTCCAGAAACCACAGAGAAAACCAACTTGGGTGTTTATGACAGAGCTTTGAAATACAATTTCTGCACGCAGCCATCATCAAATAGACATCGAGTTTGCAGAGCACCTGAGGGAAAAAGAGCTCTGACAAATTTTGTGCTGGGTGTCACCACTTTACACCCCAAATAACTCAGTTCAGTTGGGACAAAAGGGCTGTGATGACACGAGAAGGGAATGGAGCAAACCAATGTGTTTGTCCTCAGTCAGTAAATACAAAGGGATATGTTGCAGCTTCATTTAATTAACTCTTCTTTCAACATGGTCTAATTATTTGCTCTGTAAACAGATAGCCCTGTGTTATAGATAAAGCTCATTTACCAAGTAAAGTGCACAGCTTTATGTTCCCTTACACCTATGTCCCATACAAAGCTAGTACAGTGATAAAAATGTCATATTTTATGGTGTAATTCAAAAGTATGAGGTAGTTTGGGGGGATTTTTAAAGCTCAAATCAGCAGTCTGTAACTAATTCCTAAACCTTTTCTCTCATCTAGAATGGTCTGCAAATAGGAAACAACTTCTCTGCATTTGTTCATTATTTTTAATGATCTCATGAATGATTTTACAGAAGGTCAGTTCCATTGGCTGAGAACTGGTCACTGCAAATTCTCTGTCCATTATTTAACATTTTAAACTCCAAGCTGTTGCACATTTCTGTTCCCACTTGCTCAAGAACTATTCTGAAAACCATTTTAGAGCAAATATTCCAAACCCCACACCTCCCAGATTTGCCTTTAGTGGACATTGCCCCAAAACTCAGAAAAAGTCACAAAGCTGCTAGTAGAAATTAAATTATTTTCAACTAAAGCAAATTAATTTAAAAACTGAGAATCAGTGGGCACATTAAGACAGATTTAGGAAAACCCAACTGAACGTGCCACACTGTGAGAAGTGTGCAGTCAGATGTATCAAACTTGCCTTTGTGCCAGGGAGAATGTATGACAGCAGAGCAAAAAAATCAAATTTGTATTATTTGTGCTGCTCTGTAATAGCTCCCCAGGGCACCTTTACAAGGCATTTACTTACTGGTGCAAACAGTGTGGCAGTTGACAAGAGAATATAGAAATATATCATTAAAGGGCCAGGCTGTCTCACAGAATGACAGCACTTAATAAATACACACAGAAAAAGAGAGATTTGCCCACTGCTCTCTGCTTTTCTGTCTCTCAGGGAGCCAGGTACTGAAATGTGAACCATCCCAAAGCAGGAATTCAGCAGCAGGAATATCTTCTGTATTGTCACAGCTCCAATTGTTTTTACATGAAATATCCAAGATGAAATTAGAAAGGCCACAGAACGAGCTCATGTTGACTCACCCAAACCAAATGAAATATTTAAGTCCTCAAGCCACTCATTAGTGCTCTTTATGCATTTTCCCTCAATATCATTTCTGTTTACAGATAAGTATGAAAGCAATTCAGATTCATAACTACAAAGGAAGGGGCCCTAGCTCTGCTTAGATGTTGGTAAATAAAATGAACCCACTATTCCCAAAATACACAACAGCAGGGTCAGGCAAGAAACACAGAAATTTGCAGTTCTCTTGCTGCAAGTTCTTATTTTATTTGTGAGCATTTTGTCACTGAACAACATCTCCTTCAGAGTGCAATAAAATGATGGAAGAAAAGTTGTTTAAACACAGATGTTTTACTTTAAAGCCAAGGCTTAATGCCCACAAAAATTACAGTTGGAGGTTGGAGAATTTTTATTTCTCCAACACAGCTGGGCTGAAGGAGTTAAGTCACTTTAACAGAAAATCAATGAAGGTTGAAGACACTTGCAAATCTTTCAGTGTTATTTGAGAGGACAATCCAAGAAAAAAGGAGTTGTCCATCAGCCCAAGTGCTGCCTGAGTCAGCTGGGAAGCAGCTCTGGCTGAACATTGCATTAAAAGCTGTATAAACCCCTGTGCTCAGAAAATGGCCTTGTAGGGGGAAATCGGGGAAAACATCCCATAAACCACATCCACCTGAAAACTCTGACATTTTCCTGCTGGATGGTTGGATTCCATGATCTCAAAGGTCATTTCCAACCTAAATAATCTATGATTCCATATTCTCTCTGTCCATTTTTACGTTTTTTTTTAAAAATAAATCATATTGGAGCCATGTGGACTAAGAAAACTTTATCTCCATATTCGAAGAGCAGAGGAAAAGGAAGCAACTCTGATATGTTGACTGCAACTGTGATTTTGTAAATAGAACATCTGGAGTCAAAGTCAAGGAAACATGAATAAAAAGGAGGTAGAAAATAGAAAATTGTTAGGGAGAAAGGGCAGGAAAAGAAGAGCCAGTCAGCTTGAAAATTTTTCTTTTTAGAAACTCACAATTAAGAAAAAAAAGAATAATTGAAAAAGCAAAACAAAGCAAAACCTTAAAAATATCTCTAAATTGGATTTAGGTAGTAACTCAGAGCAAACATGACAAAAGAGATGCCACATATTGTTCATAAGGTTCACTGAGATTAAAATGAATCTTCCCATCATTGCCAACAAATGGCAGGTTTGGTTTCCATTACCATTAAAAGCACAAACATTGTTTCCATGTTAAACATCTGTTCCCTTCCCCTCTGCCATTGGACAGAGATATTGAAAATATTACCATCATTGAAAAAATGACTATAAAATGAATGAAAGAAATCCCAAATTGTTGCTTTTTTCTCAGGAGTGGTGCAGCCAGGGCAGCTCTCACAGGAGAAATAACTCTGTCCAGTGTGATCCATCCCAGAAGCAATTCCTAAGTTTAAAATCTGTAATTTCCAATTTTTCACTGATCTCTCCATCACTTACACACATTTATTCGCTTCTCCTTTTTCCGATATTTTAACGGATTTTCGTGAACGCGTTTTTTGGTTTTGAAATCTCTCCTGAAAAATTCCTGCCCAAATGATGGGCTTGTTGCTGCTCCATGAGAATTCCCAGGGGAAATTGCAGCTGGAGCAGCAAATCCTGGCTGTGAAAAGGGGTCATGGGCAGGGCAGGGCAGGTCCCTGCCAGCTCTGCCTGGCACAGACACAGCAGCTCCCACAGGGACTCCCTGGCACATGAAGGGATGCAAAACCAGCCCCTCTGGCAGGAAAATTCCTTGCTTTTAGGTTTTAGGGTGAAAAAGGAGGAAATCAGCTCGGTGGGAATGCATTGACCACTCCTGGCTCCAGCACTGCTGCAAGAGGGGTGAGAGCCCACTGGTAAAATCTCTCTGATTGAGGGTGTGGCAAAAGATTCTATGTTTTTCCTGATTAAAACCATATTTAGAAATTATCACACATACTAAGAAATTAAAAGCACTAAACTCCCAGTGGCACAAAGGCTTATGCACAATAAAGAATCTGTCTGTGGGCCCTGGATCCAGAGGACAAATGCTGAAAGTCGATGGGATGATCTGTTTGCTCAGAAGAATTACACTTTGGTCTGCCAAGACAAATTAATAACCCATTAATGTGCCTCATTTGACTAATGAAAGCTGTAAAACAACACTATCTCTGCTCTTGCACAGTGGTGACTTGTGATAAATCAACAGATCAAAGTGAAACTGGGACAAATATCAGTTTTTAACTATTGTCTTTAATAGTTTTAACTATTGCTGTTTCTGGACTTGCAACTCCACAAAATTGACTCTTCACTCATAGGAGATATAAAATCTCTCACTACTGTGCTGGAAATTCACTGATTAATTGGGGAAGGCAGCATGAACTTCTGCTCCTGTCACTGCCTTCAGTTTATATATGCAGATCTGCTTAAATATATCCAGCATTTAACATCATCCACAGGCTTAGTCCAAGTGTAATTTTTACAGAAAGCAAAATAAAAGTTGGGTTTGGTGGTTTTTTTTTTTAAAGAACAAGGGATATTTTCCATATAGAGCAAAATTTAGCAGCTATCTAGAAAGA
The DNA here is from genome assembly GCF_001522545.3 of Parus major. NCBI lineage: Eukaryota > Metazoa > Chordata > Aves > Passeriformes > Paridae > Parus > Parus major. The sequence continues at coordinate 4,420,248 of NC_031772.1, forward strand.
TCTGGAAGGAATTGACTGGTTGGCTGACTGAGAGACTGGAGAGAATTCATGCCTTTTCCTAAATGCAATTTTATTGAATACACACATCAATTCAGCAATGTTCTTGATCAAATCCAAATCTTTGATTTATTACCCTGGGCTCAGGCACAGTGGAGCCTTTCCAATTCTTATGTAACTTGTAGCAAGCAAAATCATCAGGTGGGTATTTTTGCCAGTGACGTTCAAAAAGCTTTTTAAGAATTATTCAGTCCAAATAAAGAAAAGGCATAATCCTCAGGGCCATGTTCACACTAAGCTGACTCTCAAATACCAGATATTTGTTCTTAAGCTCTTCAGGAGGAAAAAAAATCAAAACTATTTAGAGAGTCAAGAGAAAAGGATCTTCATACCAGCACAATTCAGAAAGAGACAGATGGAATGTGTTTGAAAACACTGTAAAACACCAAGCTTGGAATATTTCAGGCCTCAGCTTTCCTGAACTTCAGAGTATATTTGAAATCTAAGGATTGCAGTGTTTTGCATCTTTAAGCCTACATGTCACAAACCTGACCTAGAGAAATACAGCAGCTGGATTACAGAATTTCACCAAAAAAGTACATTTAAATTTACGAAACACAGCAGAAATTCACAAACACAGAAAAGGGGAAAAAAAATCCAATTATCCTGAAAAAAAGGATCCCTCAATTCTGGCTTTATCTGACCTTTGAATGCTTGACTGTGCAAGTAGAATGTGTTTAAATGTTGCTTCCCGGCTGAGTTTCCTCTGCGTCACTCCGATATTCACAGGGATACAGATGGATGTTTTAGATGCAAATACAGGCAGACTTGTGCTGCTTGAATTTACAGATCCTCATCTGCATGAACAGGAACTGGGGCGGGATGAGCACTCTGAATTAATGCTTCCCAGGCACCAACTGACACCAAAAATGTTGGCTTCCATTCCAGGCTGCACCGTGGATGGAGCACCCTGGGCATCACCCCCTGCACTGGTGTCAGGCTCAAGGCTGGGCAGTCCATCAGGTACTTCCCTTGCTCCATTCTTCCCCCCAGGAGTGCCAGGATCCACAGGAGCACCGGGATCTGCCCTGCCCAAGCCCTCTGCAGACGCTCTCAGCTCCAGGATCCAGCTGGGCTCTCGACAGCTGGAGCAGTTCTGCATTTCTGGCCCTTCATTCCATGGGCTCCCTGCTCCTCATCCTGCAGCTGTTCCTGGCTTAGGGAAGAACCCTCTCCCCCTCTTAGCACAAAATTCTGGGGATTTTTTTCCCTAAAAAACCCCTGTGTATCTTCAACTCCATTCACTGCCAACTTCCATTTCCCCATTTTTTTCTCCTTCCATGCTGCCTCTATTCTTTTATTTTCTGTGTGAGAAAAATAAGAGCTTGTCAGCTCTGCCTCCTCTGTAACCAGCAGGGAAGCAGATTTGGGAGAGCATGAGCTAGAAACTTCCAACCTTGCTCCTCTTCTCTCCCCAGAACAGGTCAGAGCTTCTCACACAGATCCCACTCACAAAGGGACAAACTCCTCAGGGAATAGAAAAATCCACTGCAAGTTCCTAAGTGCCCTTGTTATTCCCCTCCAAAGTGTCCTCCTCCAAATCAGGACAAACATCACTGTCCCTCACCACAGTGCATGTCTGAGACACAGAGCAGCCTCCCAAATTGTACCCCATAAGCAAAACCAGTGGGAATACTACTTCACCACTGTAACTTCATTATTTTATTTTTAGTATGGCTAAAGTAAGGGGCTTTCCCATAACCTCAGTGCCTGTAAGTCCAAGATCTCTCCAGCAGCATTTTTTCCAGGATAACTGTACTATCAAGACAAAAGCTGGGCTCAAATTATCAATATTTTAAGAGTTCACAGCAGCTGAGAAGGTTCTGTAAGGGGATGTGTCAAGCAATATTAATAGCGAGCGAACAAACTGCTGAACTAATAAAATTTGATTTAATGATATGCCATCACCCTTAAATTGACATTCATATATATGAAGTAAATGACTTAATATAGCTCTGCCTTCATTACCTATGAATGAATAATAGGAAGTGAAGCCATTCTAACTTTGTCCTCAACATTTGACAGGTGTCGTGGAGCTGTGGGATTACCAAGGAAGTAATAAACAGCATTTTCAGGAAGCTTGCTGGAACTAGACCTGACCACAAAAAGGTTTCTGGAGGAGAAGTGTCATGCAGAGAGAATGGATCACATTTTCAGGCCCAACTGTGTGCTCCTTGCTGCCACATTTCCCGACAATTTAACCTCGAGATATGTCACTGATGCCGTTACTGACAAACTTCATAAAAGTGACAAAACCCAGAAGCATCTTAATTAGCTCTGTGTGCTAATGAAAATCTACATCTTTCCTTAGCCTCATTAATTTTCTCCTTGATGAAAATATAACCACAGCCCCCAGTCATTGCTGAAGCAGTGATGACCTGGAAGTGCTCACAGCCTCCAAAGCCTCCAGGTTCAGACCTCCCATTTAATTGATGAAATTATTCCACATTGCAGAGTGACTGAGATGAGGACACTGGGACCCTGAATTTGTTACATTTATTTTAAAAGAGAAATGTTTTGGCCCAGTGCAAGGCAAGTGTTTCTATTTCCTGCACTGGACTATGTAAACACTGCTTTATTTTTTTGAGACAGTTTGATAGGAGCCTGTCCTGACAGAAGTGCTGGTTCCAGCACAGACATCCCAGAATACATACCAAAATCTAAAAAAACCCAACTTTTAGGACCAACTAAAAAGACAATACAAATAATTTTTGGCCTTGTTAATCTATCTAGAAGAACCTTCATGATTTATTCTCAAACCAAAATGCAGAGGCAGCACAATTAAACTCCTAAACCTCTTTGTGGAATCACAAAAGAGCAAAGATCTTTGTGTCAGAATAATTCAGGTGATAACAAGATGATCAGTAAGAAAACTGAGAAGAAATAACATCCTTTATACACGAGGGATTTACCTGGGAGCAGAGAGTGGATGTGATCAGGGTTCACATTGTGCCTTTTAGCAGCAAGTGCCAAAGGTTGTGATCTCCTCTGCCTGGGTTGAAGGGCAGGGGCAGAGGAGACTTTTCCAGTTCTCCTCTTCCCAGAAAGTGCTTGTGCAGTAACCATTAACTTGCTGCCAAAGCTGGCAGGGGGAAAAACCTCCCACAGAAACAAAACCAAACAAAAACCCCAAAAACACCTGGAAAAGGGAACAATTCTCAGGTAGAAGGAAAAACATTAGGGAATCAGCATTTCCTCCACCAGAGCCTGAGCACATTGAGGTGAGTTTATTCCAGTTTCCATTTTAGAAAGGTTAACAATTCTAATAAGGAAGGAGCAGCATTAACCACGTCTCATCTACGAGTGCTGATCTTAGAAGCAAAAGTACAAGAACAAATAAATGTAACTGAAAGCTCTTTCCTCCACGCTTCTGAGGATTTATCCAGCTTGTACTGCACACAGGAAAGTCTTAATCACAGATTGACCTTCAGAAAGCTACTTTGGGATCCCACAAAATCAAACAAAACCCTCATGCCAAGGAAGTTCTTGTACAAGTACTACTATGCCCCATTTGTCCCTGTCTTAAATGTGAAGAAAAAAAAATTACTGAGGAGCGAGATAACGAGCCTGTCTGAGCTAATCAATAGGGAGGAAGTACCTTGTCAGACAAAATTCATGCAATAGCAAGACAGACATTTAAAGTTCTGTGAAATGAGTCCTGCTCTAAAAGCGTCTCTGATCCCTTCGCAACAGGGCTGCACTCTAAATTCAGTTCATCATCATATCAAACCCCATCCAGGCACCGTGGCACAGATGCCTCAGAACAGTGACTTCCCAGGCAGAATATGCCTAAAAAACCAAAATTTTCTGAGCCATATCTACAGCTGCAGAATGTTCTCAACCAACCAAACTCGTGTGGGACAGCAGAATCCCTGGGTCACATCCTCCCCCAATCAGTGCTGAGGCTTGCCAAGCTGAGGGGGGATAAAGAGCTGACAGAGGAGAATCAACCAAAAAGTGTTACAGATGTTCCAGTGCCAAAACACATTCATTCTCGTTTCGACTTCACTGACATATTTTACTAAAAATCCCAGATATCAAAAGAACAGCCAAATCCAGTGTGGGCGTTTGGAGTGAAAAGCCCAAACAAACCAGATTTCTGCTCAACCCAATTTCTTCAGCAGCTACGAGTCCATGACCTAATTCATGAGTCAGAGTTTAGACACCTGCAAGATGCAAATTCCCAGAGTAGAAGGTGGCCTTGGCAACTTCTCATACAGCTCCTCACAGAGGCAAAAATCAGGTTGCTGCAAGAAATAAAGAAAAGGGGGAACCTTTGATCTTTTCTCAGGGATATTCAGAAGCTCTGGTGGTGGCTGCTGTTGGCAACTCCTCAGCAAAGGCTGTGGATCAGTGGATCTGAGGTTTCACCCACGTCTCTCCCTCTCCTTTTTTCCCCAGGGTGCCACGCACGGCACTGCAGCTCTGGTTTGTGTCATCCTGTTGACTCTGTAAATCTGGATGCTCTAAAATGAGGCTCTTTCCTTAAGCAGCTGAAGGAGTCAGCTCCAGCAATCAGTGGGGAGCTCAGTTAAAAGTCAGGTCATTGGCAGGAATTGTCAATTATGGCAATTCCCAAACTAGGAATCCATATTTTTATCAGTACCACCCATATGAAACTAACAAAAGCAGGTAAACAGGAAGAAATCACAGAGGAAATCACATCAGGATTCACATCAGTCTGTAAATCCTCCTGAAGAAGCTTTTCCCTTTCCTTACATTTCCCCGTTTTTATCCCAAGTTTCTGTTCCATGTTGATACCAGGCAAATTTATTATGGTTGTTATTGAAAAAAATGAGAGCTAGAAATTTTTATTCACTGCCACTTTTCATGCAGTGCCAGATTAAGATAGATTAAGTCTCCGGCTTCAACTACATGATGGAAGATATTACTACATCTTAAATCACTATTATTTTGTGTTTTAATTCTGAATTCTAAATGTTTTGCTATTTGATCTGGACATAGTTTATCCAAGATTAAATAGTTCTGTGAAATAACATGAAACAAGCAAGAATCTTATCATATCTAAAGAACTATATAGGCTAAAGCCCATGAATAAAATATGATTACAGCTCAATGTATAAGAAAAATTCATCCAGCAGAGCAATAATTCAATACCAAAAAAAAGTAGGAAAAATCAAGTGGTTACAAAACATTTCAAAGCCATAGGATGTCACTCACTCAGATGTTTGAAACAAGACTTTTTAAAATGCCTAAGATGATTAAATCTTTGACATGGCAGCGTGCAAAAAAGAGACATAGGGCAGGCCTAGTGCTCGAATTTCAATTTCTCTGACAAGGAAGCACCAGGCTGGAAGAGCTGCAGAGTTCCCAACTACTATTCCTAGTTATTTTTCTGCTCTGCACAGGTAAATAGTTAAAGCTTTTCTTTCAAGTCATCAGAAAAGGAGTAAGAGATACCCAATAGCAACATGTCAGTGTAAGTGCTGTCCATAAACCCTCTCAACAGAGCTGCTGGTGAAAAGGTAAATGTAATAACTGTAAAAATATTCTATTGAGCAGGATAAATCAATTCTGTGTCAGCAAAAGTGACACAATATGAAATAATGTTTCTGGGGACGTTCCCCATGGCTCCTTTTGCACTTTCTTCCCAGCCATTCCCAGTAAAGCCTAAAAAAAGGAAATTCTCCTCTGGTTTATTTTTCATATAAGCCAGAGAACAGAACATGAAGGACAAGAGAGGTGAGTTGGCTCCTCAAGCTCACTGAGCAAGTGATTTGCTCTAACAGGATCAAGCAAAGTGTAACACAGAAACAGTGAGTTACTGGGAAAGGTGGGTAAACAAACTACAGGTTCCTGGATAAAAGAGCTGTGATGAGAAAAAAGCAGAAAAATCAAGACTGAGATAGTCCAAAAAGGTCAGACACATGACTTTCACATTTATGAAACATTTTTTCTTTAAACCATTGCGTGATTAGCTTTTTCGAAATTGCCATTTTCCTGAACTTTTAGAAATATCACACGAAACAAAGACAACCTCATCCTAAGAAATTAAGATATTATTAATTTCTACATTAAAATGCATTGTGCCACCTATTGCTGCAATTTCTTCTTCCTGGAACACCACTTGGTAAATTAAAATGTAAATTTGGCTGCTTCAATCACTCTCAGCACATATGGAAACACTGAGTGCATCCAGGATCCAAGAGGTTTTCCATCCAACATTTAAATAGCAGGAAAAGCAAAAATAAAACTTAAAAAAAAAATAACTTGAAAAGTTTTTCTGTAATTTACAAAGGAGGTGCTGCCATTTATAGCCAAGGGTTCCATCCCAGGTGCTCAGGAGTGGAGGGGCTGCCCCTGGAGCAGCTCTGGGCTCTTCCCAGGGGTTCTCTGTCTGACCTGGGGCTGTCCCACCCAAAAAGAGCAGATGTAGCTGCTGATCCCACAGACACAGCACAATTCCAGCCCTTCCTGATGCCTTAGGATTTTTGCTTTTATATTTTCCATTTGCTTGTAACCCTGCAGTTCTTTAGTGCAGAACTCTGAACTCCATATCCAGTGTGATCTGCTGTGTTCCCACTTTGGTCAGACACAGCAATTCCTCTCCAGGCCTGGCAATCAAGGACACCTCACTGCCTCAGGCCTTGAGAAATGTAAATAAAAGTGGGTTTGGGGCAGCAAAATTGGGGTAAATGACTTCATTACCTGAAGCTGGAATTGGAAGATTTGCCCCCAAAATGCAAATGGACCAAACTTATAAAAATATGAAAACCTGTGACCTATCATCTATTTTTTGGGTCTAGCCCCTGGGGGCTTTAATCTGCCTGCAATGTACCTGAAGGCCCTTCAATAAATATTCCTGCTTTTTAGTCCCTTAATTCTGTCTGGCCTCTGGTTTTAGGTAGCCCAAAAAGACATCACCCCAGCACTGAGAGGATTTTGGGAGTGCTGAGAGGATTTTGGGAGCCCTGAGAAGATTTTGGGAGCACTGAGAGGATTTTGGGAGCACTGAGAGGATTTTGGGAGCCCTGAGAAGATTTTGGGAGCACTGAGAGGATTTTGGGAGCCCTGAGAAGATTTTGGGAGCGCTGAGCCCACCTGGCCAGGGGACACCTGGGCTAAGGGGACTGGGCAGGTGGGGGTGGCACTTCCAGCCCCAGGCAGGGATGGTTTCATGGCATAAGAGGATTTCACTCCTGGCTCCAGTTTCTCCTGGAATTGTGTGGGTTTGCACCCTGGCTCAGGGTGGATTTGGGAGCCAAACACCCCAACCCCAGCTGAAGGCGTTCCCAACCTCAGTCCAAAATGCAAAACCAGAACAGGGAAAGAATTATGGAAATGGATTCAGTCGTGTGAAATCATTTCAGGTTGCATTAATCATGTTGCACAGTCTTAATTGGTCTCTTTTAAAAATTAAAGGTTAAGTGCATTATTTCCCTAAAGTGAGCACAAACTATTGATTATCTTCAATCTGAAAATGAATTCAGTTATTTGATATATTTTACATATATTAAAACTCTCCCTTTTAAAAGCTTTGAAGAGAACTACTTGAGATAAGACATCTCTACCATCCTATCCCTCTCTAGTTCATGGCCCCTGTAATTAAGAATTTAAAGGACTTCAGAAACAAAAAGTTGTTAATTTTATCTTAAACACAGCAGCTGTTTAAGACTGAATTTGGACTTTTCCTTTACTATCCTTTTGTCAATAACAAGTTACATTCTCAAATGTAGTTTAAGTAACTGGATTATGTAGTTTAATTGTCAACACTATTCAGTGTTTCTTTTCCCTAAACCTATATCAATGGGATGGAAAAATTCAAATTATGACCTTTAACACACATCTATCCACGTTGTTTGCTCCCTGTGAGCAATTTGCAGATTCTAACTTAAAAGAAAAAAAAATCAGGTGCTTGCAAATATGCTAAAAGTAATTTCCAAAACTTGAATGTCCTTGGCTTACTTTAGTCATTTTCAGGGACAGAATGAAAAATGAGTATTTCCTCTAGAGGGCTTCAGGATCTGTATTATTTCCCAAGTCTGAGTTATATTGCACTGAGTGGCTGCACTAGAGAGGGTCAGAGAGGCTCCTTGCTGTTCTGATTCCTCCTGCTTTGGGCAAAAATCCTCACACTTAATGGAGTGCAGAGGTCAGACCCTGATGATCCCACCATGATTTGTGTCCTCACTTCCCAGTGCTGCTGTGAGAATCCAGAACTGATGGTTATGTGATTATTTTTACTAGAAATGCTGAAGTTAATCAGTTTGCACTTTGGTTTTTCTTGCAATTTTGCTCCTCATGAGAACCAGTACTTTTTTTAAAGTCCATCTTAGTGCCATACTAATATGAATTCAAAATTTAACAGAACTATCTAAAGCAATGCACATATGAACACTCATACATCAAATAAATGATGATGATATCATTATTTTTAATTTTTCTCTAAGGCTGTATTGTGATAATCCTGCTAACCAAGCATCTGATGCAGAATTTATACACTAATATAAAATTTAATTGAAATTCAGGACTCCAAACCTAACCACTTTACTATTTCCACCAAAAATCCTAGGCTTGATCAGCCAAGATATTCTGCTTTACATTTTGTCATTTTCCTCTGTTTTTGTGCAAAACTTTGTACTTTTTATGTCCACCTTACTCCTGAGCCACTGTTGTTCACTACCTCCCAGCAGCTCCTATTTCAGGTTAAATCCTTGAGTTACAGGAAATCTTTTTGAGATGCATCTCAAGAAGCACTTGGACAACGCTCTCAGGCATTTTTGGGATTTTGGGGGATGGTCCTGTGCAGTGCCAGGAGCTGATCCTGGTGGGTCCCTTCCAACTTGACATATTCTGTGATTGTTTAATTTCATAACTGAAACACCTGCCAGCCTGTACAGCTCTCCAAACCAAGAACATTTTCTTTTAGAGTGTAAGTTTAATTAGATTTATCTTCCTGGTTGTCAGGTAATTGGAACCCGTGGAAATCATAACCAGATCTAAAGTTCCTACTCAGAGATCTCCTCTTCCATGGAAAAGACCACAAAGGTATCTGGAAAATATTATTTTATGAGTTCTGGTGGGATTTTGGAGGGCCCTACCCCTGGTGCCAGCCATTATTTAACACAGGAAGCGCTGCAGCGATGATTTGTGAGAGTGTGGCCTTGATCCAACCAAGAACTGAAGTGCCTGCCTCACTTCTCTGTAAAATGCTAATCCTCCAATTGATTTCACGGGAATATTCATGATTCAAATCAAACTTAAGTGCTCTGCTGGAGCCCTGCCAGAGCAGGCTGAGCAGTGCAGGGCTGAGCCCACACTGGCCAAAGCTTTGGAGATGGTGCCATCCAATTTCACAGATGGAAATTCATGTCTCTGCAAGGACATCCCACTGAAAATTTATTCCTCACTTAGAGCCTCTTCCATTTTGAAGGACCCCCACAGGAATTAATGTCTCCCCTGATACTTCCTGGTACACATGAGCACCAATTTCCTCAGTAAAGATGATTTTTGGTAGTGTATTTGCATCTTCCAGAACCAGTGCGCCCCTCACAATGTTTGTCCACTCTAGGAACTCGATGTGCTGTGATTTAACATCTGACTGTAGAGAAACTACATTCCTTGCAATTCTGGTAGGCTGCTGGTTGAAGAAAGACATAAACACTAAAGAAAATTTCATATTTCATCTCATAATTATTCATTGTCTTCCTCTGTCATCACCTTTGGCTAGTACTTCAAGAGATTTGTTACAAAACCTTTTAAAATTGTTCATATCAGAAAAACTCTGTGTAACCTTTTGGGGACTCAGTTATGGCTTTTCAGTGGACTGAGGGGAAAAAAAAAAATCACCAGGGGATGAAAATATGAGAACAGTGGTTGCATTTCAAAGTGAAGTTACTGACCACAAAGAGATGATGAGAAAAAAATTCCTCCAGACCATGACTGATGGTTGGGTCAGTTCTGGAGACCTGGAGCCAGCGAGGAGCCAAGGGAGGTGGAGGTGTCCTGCTGGGCACTTTTCAGCCCAGGGACAGCAGCGTGAGACAGAGACATGAAAGAAATTCCTATTTCCATTTCTCCTGGACAAATCTGTCTCAGCAAGGTCAGGTTGGTAAATACACCGAGTCTGAGCTGAAATCAAAGAGATTTGGCTCTACATACGGAAAGACAAAAGGTCAAAACAAGTTTCTTTTTCCAGCACTGAAGGAAAAAAATCCTTGGAGATCTGACTGATAACAGATGGTACCTCAATGGATGCTCTTTTTTTTATTATTAAACGCCTTCAAAAGGTGCTCAGCTGCCTCCACCTCCCCTTTTGGAGCCAGGAGGAGACCATTCTGTAAGTTCCACTGGCTCCAAATTGTAGTGATCACCCATATTTGAACAAGCAATCCAGTGGTGGAGCTCATCAGGGAACAAGTTAAGGCATTTTCCCCTCCCTTTTTTGCAGCTGTAAATGCCCAATCAAAATCGAAATTTTGTTGGAATGGTCTTGTAAGGACTCTCTTTATGCCACTCCAGATCTATTACAAAAATACCTTTTCAAAAGGGTGCTAACTAGGCTGAAACCAACCTGCAATGAGTTTATTTTGCATGTTGGGAAAATTTCACGTTTCTTTGTCAAACAGGTTGTTACATCTTGCTACTACGAAGTTGGCAATTGTGCTGTATTTTGGATATACTGTGAACACATTTTGATTGGGTTCTGGCAGGCTCCCAGTTAAGCTGAATTACAATGAATGCCAACAACACATTACAATTTCTTTCAGTAAACACGAGGCACAGTTCTCAGGCAAGCAGCCATATGCCATGTTCTCACACGCTTCTTTTTCAACCCAAAGAGCTGAATTTAGCTGTTGCTTACGAAAGGGGGGGAAAAAAAAAGACAGTCGATGGATCTCCTCTTGTAAGTGGAAAAAAAGAGCTGAATTTGTCACAGTGCTCAAATTCACTGACAGAGAATCAGAGAAGATTCTGGTCTGTATGAAATGGCTCCTGGAGAAAGGTAATTCCATTTCCAGGGGACAGCAGGGATGTGGTGCCTCTGTGTTGACTGGAGCAGGGAAGTTTGGCTTCCATGGCCATGCACATATTTCAAAGCTGCTACAAACACCACCAAATCCTGCTGGGGACATCAAGCCTGCCAGTCTGAGGAGGGGTGTCAGACCATAGCAAAGCCCCTTTGAGAATAGAGACATTTGTTTTAGAGAGAATTTTAGAATTTTAGTTAAAAATGCACAAAGAACCATCGAGCTGGGAAGAGGAGCAGCCAGAATTCAGAGTTCAGCCCTTGGTAAGGATCTCATTGCTCACAATGAATATGGATGTTGTTAATCTTTTTTAAACCTCACAGAAATGACAGCTCTCTTCTTTGAAGGCTGTCCAACAGAGAAAACACAATGGGAGAGACAAAATTCACCTAAAAAAAAATATAAGAGGGAATATTTTCCAGACTGGAGCACCTTCCACAGCTGCAATCACCCTCCTGCTGGATGGGGTGGTGCTGCTGCTCTCCAGCTTTGCCTGCACATTTTGATGCACTTCCTTTGTTAGCAAAGCTCAGATCTCATTATGATTCCCTATTTCACAGGTAGGAAAACTGAACCAAAGAGATGTAAAGCAATTTTCATCAAATCACACCAAAGAGCAGCAGGAGAACTAGAAACGGGCCCTGTGTCTGTTCACAGCTTTCATGTACGGGCTTAATTAACTGGGAAAAATTAGAAACTTCTCAAACCAGAAGTGAAAGGGAGCTCACACACTACCTGATCCTCCCCCAGAATATTAATGGGCTCTGGGAGAATAAAGGGGAATTTATGACATGCACTTCACCCCTTGTTTTTGGAAAATAATCTTTCAATATTTGCAATAAGCACTGTTTGAGCCCCATTTTCCTCTAATGCATTTTAGTTTGCAAGTGTTCACAATCAAAATAAATTCCAAGTACTGCAAATGAGACATGGAAAATTACATCCACTTGGTCTACCACATCTTTATCACATTCTTCATGCCAAAAAATTCAAATTACTCTGTATTATGTATGTATTCACACATTCTGTCGCTTGCTCTTTAACTCCCCTTGTTTTCCCACACATCTCTTGTTCATTTTGCAAATGTTATCTTGTCTTTTTCAGTTTAATCCTCTGTACTCCCATTTCTTTATCTCAGTACCTCAGTTTGGAGGGAGACCCTTCTGTTTCTCCCATTTGCATCCTGCAACCTCAGCTCCAGCTCCTCCCTCCTAACCTGCAATTTGTGGTTCCATTTCTACTGAGGCTCAGCTGAGAGGCTGCTGAGAGTTCAGCAATTTGCAGTCCATCCCTCTGTGCAATCCACTCCATCCCCTTCCAAACAATTTTAATTCCACTCAAGTATGTGTAGTTTCCATTTTTCTCTCCTCCCAAACAGCACCAAAATTCGTCCCCTCCACAGGCTTTATTACCAAGCTGATAAACTAAAAAAAAAAATCAAAAAGACCTGTTTTACTCTGTATTTCTGCAAAATTCAGATGTGCACTAGCATAAGGTTTCCCCCAGTCCTTGTTTTTCAGTTACTTCAGCCCAAAGGGTTCTCAGAGCTCTCCTACACCCTTTTCTCCCACTGCAGCAGATCCCCAGGGCTCTGTGTCTCCACAGCCTCAGTCTCTGATGGGTCCATGGAAGAGTCAACTTCCAGCTGCAGCAAGAAAAAAAACCCTGAAACACTTCAGGAAGATGTACAACTGCAATATCTCACAAATGCATGAAACATCTCAGTGTTGTTCCCAAAACTGAAAGCCATCATGGACTACACCAGGAGGAATTCTAATTTCTGTCCCATTCCACAGGCAGAGTGGGGATAAGGTGCTCCCACAGCTGCAGTAGCTCTGAACCATCCACCTGGATGAAAAACAGCTCAAATTTTCACACCCAGCCCCAGGGCAAACCCTCCCTTTTCAGAAGCACAAACAAGAACGTGGCTGTTGATGGAAAACACCACTCTGCTGTTTTTCAGAGCATCAGACCTCAGCTGAAAGACTCCTCATTCCAGGGGCATCCTCCAGGAAAACTTGTGTGATTTCACTCTGCTCTCCTCGAGGATAACAACTGCTAAAGATGGGAGCAAGGACTGCTTGCTTTAAATTATTATTATAAATATTATATAAATATTATAAATATTATTATAAATTGATAAACTTTAAATTATTTTTTTGTCTGCTGCTGGATTTGCTGCTATACCTGAGTGTAAAGGTAGAAACTGATTAAAAGTGTCCTCAGATTTGCACTTGTCTCCCAGTTCCATTTTGTGAAGCCTCACACACACACACAAATTGCTTTCCTCTTTCAGTCCCACTCTCCTCATCCTTTAATTACTCAGTCCTCTCTCATCTTAAGCAGCCTTTGCTTCCCTCTCTCTTGAAAAACATCAAGTCTCTCTGGGAATCCACCTCCAAACTCTTTATAGCTCCTCCACCACTTCACCTTCCAAGTCTCATGACTTTTATTTTCCCTTTTCCCTGCCTTTTGAAAATTTGGCTTCTTTCACATTCCACCCAAACTGCTCCCTTTCATTTCCATAGCCATAGCAGGCAGGGTGTGCTCCTGAAACACATTAACAAGAAACTTAAAAGGCTGCATCAATAAAAAGGCTGAAATATTGTCTGAAGAGATCTGTGTGACTGAGAACTAGACCAGTAGGAAATGAATGAAATACAGAAATACAACAGGCTGTGCCATCTGGGGACTATTAACAGATTACTGCTACTGTGAGGAGAGTCATCAGTTCAGGGAAAAAAAAGATAAAGCAAAAAAAAAGAGGAGTGGAAAAGGGAAGAACCTGAGTACTCCAAAAGGGCTCCTGACAGCGCTAAGAGGGGCTGGGAGGAAGGGAAATACAAAGCTCAAGTGAATTGGGAGATAAATTTTTCATCTTTTAATTTACTCATACTAAAATTAATTAAAAATCTGTGGTGATTTCCTCCTTTTCTATTATAAATCTGTCAAAGTTTCCTTAATAATCAGTTTTATTGCTGCTATGCAAAACCATTCTGCTCAGTTTTTGCCACGGATAAATGACTTGAGGCACATCCTACAAGCTGATTGTATTAATTTTATATTTTAAAAGTCTGGGATGCCATTCTGGGTTTTCTTTTAATCCAGGCCTCCAAAGGGTGTTCACATGTTGTGTTCCTATTCCAGCTCTTCCTTCCCTCAAAACCACTCTACCCAAAGTGGCCAAAACACAGGGAGAGATTCATCTTCCTCTCCCACCCACCGATACAAGAATTAGCTGCAGACTCATCTTGCCTAATTAATTTTTGTAAAAGGATGCAAAATTTCAAATAAGATCTTAAAGGTCACAATCAAATCAGCAGAGCAGCCTTCTCTCAGCACCACTCAGAAAAATTAATTCCCACTTCCAGGTGTTTTATGCAAGGCATCCTGCTCCATCAGCGTTTTTCAACCCCTCATTCCTCAGAATTAAAACAAAAAAATGTAAATCACAAGATTTAGATGATCACATTGAGGGTGCTCTGATTTTCTGCTCAGCTCACTGCAATTCTGATTTCAAGATTTATCACAAATCAGTGGTTTTACATCAAGGAAACTTTCTTGGGAAAAAAAAACAAGGAGGAGGAGGAGGAGGAACAGTAGCACTGATGGCAGAACCTCGAGTGTGACTGATCAACAGATCTTTCTTTATGACAGACCTATACACAAGGAAAATAATAAAGTGGAGTTGTATATAACAAGTGAGGTATCCCATAGGGACAGTTCTCTTTCCCTGCTACATCTGCTCCTACAAGCTTTCAGAAGAATTATCCTCTGCCTTGTCAGGTTTCGAGTGCCTTAGGAGATATTTAATTCACTGCCACTGAATTTAGCAGATATGCAGCTACCAGTGTAAGTTGGCAGCATAATTTCTGGGTTAACCAGGCACTTTTTCACATCACATTATATTAATACAGTGTAAAATTGGGTATTGTCACGTTTATCATTTTATCAGATTACCAAAGTTATCACATTTTTCTAGCACGCTTGCAGTGCTTGTTATATAACACAGAGTGATTTGCTTTTACCTCAGACTTTATTTAACTTCTACATAAGTTTTTTCAGGCCTGTGAAACTTCATTCACAACTAGTAAGACTATAAATATCACAAATTTACCAACAAAGGTAGGTTTGAAGGCAAAATTATTTGCACAAATGTGTAATTTTGCCATGGAAAGATAAACACAGCAAGGTCTCCAAATATAAAGAACAGGAATTGGAGGAAGTAAGGAATAATTAGAAGGGGTTGTGTTTTCCTGTTGTCAAAAAAAAAAAAAAAAAGCTTGGATCTGTGTAAAAGTCAGATCAAAATTTGGTTTAATTTTTTTTTTTTTACCAAAACCTCACCAATCCTCAGGTTTTACACAAAGAACAAGCAGCACACAAACTTCCCTCCAATGCACACAATTTGCAGCCACGAGGTGACACATTAACATTCCAAACACACAAATACTTCAAGGAGTAAAGGTTGAACAGAAGTTTTAGTGTGACACTTAGAACTCCTCCAGCTGGAAGCAGTAAAAGATGAGAAATACGAAATTCAAATTTCAGATTCCTTTTTCAAGGGAGTCTCCTTTTGCTGTTCTCATGAATGAGGCGGGGGAAAAATAAACCCTTATTTAGTGTTTTCTAACAGCACTCAGCTGCAACTAAACTTGGTGGATAAAAATTAAGGGAATTTTACTGAGCTAAGACAAGAATTGCCTGTTACATCATACTGAGATGTGCAACACCATCAGCTGAGCAAGGACTCACAACTCCCACGAAGAACTCTGATTTAGCAGGCAATGAGCCCATTTATAAAAGCCTTATTGATTCTTCCCAACATATCATATTTTTTCATGTAAATCTTAATTCTTAACAGCAGTTCCTTCCAAATCTGCCCAGCAGGGAAATCAGATTTATTTCTCCACTGTACCTTGGCCACGTGATGATCCCTGATAGAGATTTATATCTCATTTCCACTCTTCTGAGCTCTGGCATTGGGAATGGCTTGAACAAACTATTATATATCTGTTATCTCACATTTGTAACATTTTGCTTGGTTTAGTATCAGAACTTTGAGAATTACTTCAGCAGAACAGCTTGTACCACACTCTTATTGTCCCCCAATTTATTACATCAGCTGGCTGCTGACACATCCATTGGGGACAATGGTCCAGACACATTTCCTGTAAAAAGTATCCTCCTGATCTCCTCCAGCAAGGAGTTATTTGTTTTACATTGCATTTCCAGCTCAGCAGACAAGAGACAAACGTTGTTGTGTGTAATATGGTTTGCCAAACAAAATATAATGCTCAAATTAGGCAATTATTTGTAAAACAATCCTGATGAATATTGTGCTTAAACTCAGGTTCTTTTCCCAATATTTTTCCTCTCCTGTGTACAGGCCTCAGCTCCCTAATAGATGTAGATATCCAAGTATGGAAATGAATCATTAGCAGACAAATTAAACTTCTTATCAAAATGGAACTCTATTGTTAACAGATGAAAAATGAGTGGATCAAATGGCTGCACAAAGAAAATCCAGTCAGGGCTCATCTGCACCCCAGCAGCTCCTGCCACAGCACTTAATTCACACTAACTCACTCTCACCAATTATTTCATACCTGCATGGATTTTCCTCCCTCTAAAGTAATTCCAGGGCTCAGCTATGCAACTTCATTTCCGAATTAGTGGTT
The DNA here is from genome assembly GCF_001522545.3 of Parus major. Taxonomy (NCBI): domain Eukaryota; kingdom Metazoa; phylum Chordata; class Aves; order Passeriformes; family Paridae; genus Parus; species Parus major. Next base: position 4,436,977 of record NC_031772.1, read on the forward strand.
TCCAGGGAATGTGTTAGCAGAGTAATAGGCTGAGGGAAATGGAGGGGGGGAAAGGGAAGCTGGGAACCTTCTTGGAAAACAGTACGAAAATTCTTGGGAAAGAGTAAGGACATGAAATGGTAGGGAATTAAGAAGAGTCTAAAATTCACTTGCAGTGCTCACATCTGGATGTTGAGCTTGTTCTGTAGTTGTTTGCTCCAGTGACAGAGCAAGAGGGAGACAGAGGGACCAAACAGAACACGAGGTCTCCATGTGAGCAAGCTCAGCTGGTAAAATGTCCCTAAATTTTGCTTTAAACACCCAGAAACCTGTGCAGGTCACAACAATCCCTGGGAAGGAGCAAGTCAATCTGCAGGGAGCACGGACAGTAATGACTCTGCTAACAGGGTCCTGCTCTCCAGCAGCCTCTTGAAATTCGAGTTCTCCAGCAGGCGAGGAGAGAATCCGGCGTTTAAGCAGAAATTTTGCGAACCAAAGCGTTGAGCTTTTCTGTCCTCAGAGGTTTTAGAGGAAATATTTTGTAATATGGAACGTAGCAGGACTTGGAGCTGTGAGTTGAAGGGGGAAGGTGGGACACAGGCACTGCAAAGAGGCTTCAGGGCTTTGGGAAGTGGCTCCTCTGTGAGCCCAGGTAACAGCAGAGAGGGGAAGGTCTGTGAAGCTGGGAAAAGCCTCAAAGCCCTGCAGGTGTTGGAAGCTGCCTTCACTACAGGGTCATTAAACTCTGTAGGGCTTTTATTTGTGTGCTCTGGTGTCCCACCCAGGCTGCTCAGCTTTTCTGAGCCAGGTTCTGTGTGTGAGGAGGGCTGGATGGTGACAGACCAGCTCCAGTCACAGGGGGGAGAGCTGCAGCAGGTGCTCAGGAAGAAGGCAAAAGAAATCCTAAAACTAGAAAACTAGATCCTTTCTTCCTTAAAGTAAACAGGGAGGTTAAACAGTGCAGGAGGCACCACAACAAAGGGGAACTTCAGAGGGAGCAGTCTGCTGCTGCTCTGAGCCTGGGATAAGCCTTAAAATGTTGGTTTAAAAAAGAAAACGCATTTCTAAAAGGGAGAAAGTGCCTCTTACTTTTTGACTGGTGCTAAAATGAACCACAGCACTGAAGAAAACATGGATTTGTCAGTTGTAGTCATCACTTTCCTGCTATGTTGTGATGACTTTAAATGGCTCATCTGAAATATCAGTCATTCTGAAATTCCCAGCCTTTAAACTGGAGCTGCAGGAATGCTCCAGCACCACCAATTCCTCCTGACTCAGACCTGAGCTTCAGTGGAGCCTTTCCTTTTCCTGGCAAAACCAAATTAGCAAAGTGCAAATTTATGCTGCCATCATTTCCTTCTTTGAAAATAAATATGTATATACACAAAAGGAATTTATGATAACGAATGAACATCGCTTTGTTGAACCACAGCTGATCTATAAAAGGAATTAACTGAAAGAAATGGAAAGATAAACACCACACAGTGGAAAGTAAAATATACAGGCACCAGTGGGATAATGCATCCTCTGATAGCATCTGGGAGAGCCCTATAGCCACCACATCAGTATTCAAAGTGTTATTAATGTCAGTGAAATCTTCATAGCAAGATTATCCTTATCTGCCTGGAAAATCCATGGCATTCTGTGAGAAAAGCACCAAAGTCTCCCATGCTCAGCTTTCCATCACAATCTCCTATTGAGAGCTCCTGCAAATCAGCCATCCAGGAGTGTGAAAAGGCTTTGCTTGGGCTTCCTCAGATGGGAAGAAAGGGAATAGCAAGAAAAAAACCAACCCAAGAATCTGTTTTTTCACGCCTGGTTCACTTCAACCCTGAATTTTCTCATTTTTATGAAAGGCAAAATACATGATTCAAAAGGTAATGCTTGGCTCAGTATGAGAGGGAATGAACACCTTCATGCTCAGATCTTTAAAAGGCATGTCCTTCACTTTTACAAATATTTCAAACCAATTTCTGCCATCTGTAATATTACAAAGCATTTACAGCTCCACAGTGTTTTCAATTCAGTGAATTTATTTTCATATTTTCCCAAAAAGTCTCTCCCAAATACAGGTCCTGGAGTCACTGTCTCCAAAAAAGAACCCACTCAGCTGAAAACACGGCAGAGCCTGAAGGCCACCACTTCTTTGTGTACATTATTTTCATCATGTTATTTTAAGCAAAGTATTTCTTAAAATTACATTTCACAGCTTAAAAATTTACCAGCCAGTAATTGCTTTTAGCAACAGACAGAGAAGCCATTAGGATGATTTCAGTGCTGTAATCAACACACACTCTCAGCCACGCAATTCTGTCTGACTCATTCCCTGCACAGACTCTAATTAACTTCCAAAGGAAAGCCAGGGGATTCCTGGTGGAGTAATAATGCTGTGGAGATATTATGCTAAACTTCACCTCTAGGAAAGGATCTGGTCTCGCAGTGATTGCATCCCAAAAACCTCCCAGAAAGCTCTGATTGCCTTTCCTTCCCCACCAAACTCATCTACCAGCCAGAGCGAGGGGAGGATTTGTGGGGTTTTGCTTTTTAAATGAAAAAAAAATAAAATAAATCACTACTGAGAAAAAAAAATAGATAAAGCTGGATCCTGGAAGTTTGGAATGCATAAAATATTTTACATTCAGTTGTCAAAGTAGGAGCTCAGTGACTGAATTCTGTGAGGTTCTGGCACTGCCGTGGCCACGGATCCCTCCATGGACAGAGGGGAAAAGGGCCAGGAAATCTTACAGAACTCATCATGGAAACAGCAGGGCTGGAAAACACAGCTGAAAAATCCCCCAGCTGTGGTCCCTGCAGAGGTTTGGGGATTTTTCTCAGGGTATTTTAAATTTGTAAAAAAAATATACTGAGAGGACACTGAAATTGATTTTAAAAGAGAGGAGGCCAAAGAGGGTCTTTCATTTCAGTTATTTGTCCTATTATTTTTTTCTCTCTTAACCACATAAGAGACCCTGTAGTCTCTTCTCCTTTTCCTGTGGGAAATGGATAGGAAATTTACAGTATTTACACCTTGTCTTCTTCTGCAACTGAGTAAAAATCCTCATTTTCACCTTGCAAGCGTCTTTAACTCCATTTAATTATTTTCATGCATTACTATAATCTAATCAATCTTTTTTTTTCCCTCATTGCTTCCTTTGAACCAAGTTTTTCTGTCTTTTCATTATTCCCATCCACTGGCAGGTGATTCATTTTTGACATGCAATTACCACAACTTCTTTCTGCCCTTCATTAGAGGTTTCTGCTGGTATTAAACATCAGAATACTGCAAATAAAAGATTCCAGCAAGAAAGATAAAAATATAAATGTAAAGAATGATGGTGTTAGGGCAATTGTACAGCACAATCTGGATTGTTTGGTGGGCTTGAACATCTCAAATAAGTCAATTTTGTAGTGGCCAAACCCATTTTGCACATTCAGGGGGCTGTAGGGCACACTTGGAGAATGGGGGAATCAAATACTGTGGGAAAGACTTGAGATGGCCCAGAAAATTAATCTGAGCCTCAGGATAAAATGCCAAAGAGAAAAACTCTACTTGAGCTTAGATAAACATGTAAATTTAAAAATTTTACATATAAATATGTACAAGTGCACTGACTGAAACTGGGGAGGGATTTTACCTCTGTTTGCACCACAAGTGAAGTTGTGCTTAAATTCTGCACCCAGTTTGGACACCTACAGTTTTAGGATATTAAAAAAAATATCAGAAGAAATGAATAAAGGTGGCACAGGATTTAGAGGAACATCATTAGTTCATCTCCTCACTTCATTCAGCTTACAGAAAATAAGATTTGAGTGATCCAGCTCCAATTTATTTGTACCTGTTCAAAGAGAGAAAATCCCAGGCACTGAAGCACTTTCATTTCAGCAGTGAAGGACTGGCTGAAGATTAAAGCCAGACAAAAAGAGGCAAATGAGCTGCTTGAGAAAACAAACAAACAACACAACACTGGAAACCAGTCAGCAAATGCTGTTAAACAGAAGTAGCACCCCGGAGAAGGGATGGAAATCCTGGTTCTCAGTATTTTCAAATGTACCTCTGGAAAATTCTGCTTTGGTGAAAGAGTTTTTCAGCCCAGTGCTTTGTAAATGGTAGCACAAAAACCTGATCCTCTGGGAATACCTTTACTGGAGTTGTGGTTCCATCAGCTCTGCAGTTCATAATGCATTGATCAAACAATTTATTACCAACATTTAATATACATAAATAGATATTTATAAATTTATATTAATATATTTATTAGTAAATACATAAAGTTTAGTATATAAACAATATAAATTATATGTTTCTACACTTATTAATATAAATATATATGTTTATTTAAATTATTATATATAAATCTATATTTAAATACTACATATAATTGCCAGCTTTAAGTTCTTCTCCCTGCAGAATTAAAAGAAGATCAAATCAGCTGCTGCAAGCCTTAGGAAAAAACTTTAGGAAATCAAAAGTGGGAAAAACTGAAGGAATACAGAGAACATGTCAGGCCTATAAGAAAAGAGCCAAACAACTGATCTGCTCTCACTAGTGCTCCACAGATCCTGATTTTATTCTTATAAACATCACCTTGCTCAATCAAGAATCCTCTTTTTTTTTTTCTTCTTCCCAGACTGAGATTACTTTTGGTTGATCCTAATCCACCCTTCCAGGAATGCTGTTCCACGTAAATAAAATCTTGCCTTGGGCTGCAAAGCTCTGAATCAGATCTGAGGTTCCTGGGGGTGAGCCCTGCAGGAGCCGAAAATGTGAAAAAAAGCAGTTTTCTGGCCAGGAAAGAGGAACATTGTGGGGCTGTGATAGTGAACTGTATTCATCACTATCCATCCAGACAATTTCCAAAGCCCAGAATAACTATCTGGGCTCTCAGCAATGTTTCCAGACAGGCTCTGGGATTTTGGTGTCCATTTGCTCCCTTTTAGCCACTTTTATAATGATATGGATAAAGAATCTGAACAATCTGACTGCTCTTTGATATCTCTGTGACTTATTTTTGAGGAAATAAATGGAGGAGGAGGAGAATGGAAAAATAATCAAAGCAAGATTTTAGAAATTCTGGCAGTGCTGATGTGTGTGTGTAGAGTTCAGATTCTCCCAGATTTACAATAATAATAATAATAATAATAACAATATTGTTATTATTATTATTATTATTATTCTCTCTACATTGCTTTCCTATATAGCCTGGATTTATTTTAAAAGTTCCTTGGAACATTTTTGTTCTCCCACCTTTAAACAAGAACAAAATGATGAACAACAGTTCCAAGAATCCAGAAGAGCAAAACAGAGTTTTCTGGGGGGAAGGAGTTGGATTTGTTTTGCTTTTTTGTGATGGGTTCTTTGAATGGAGATCACGATAAATCCAATATTTGCTTAGAGTGATGCACTTTTAGGGCCCTTTTCCTATCACATTAGGGCTGGAGCTTGATTTTTAAAGACAGACTGTGACTTGAATTTTCATTTGCTGATGCAGCAGAGAATTCCACAGAATTCAGAGTTCTTAAGAGCATTTTGGCTTTGCTGTAATTAGGGCTGCAGGAATCCTGCAGAAATCAGCCTGACCAGCAGAGCCAGGCAAGGCAAGTCACATCTCTGGCAAAAGAGATTCTATGCAACTTTTTTCCCCTCCATCAGCAGAACCACTCAAAGAGGTCTCTGCCCTCCTTGCAGGATTCCTGACCCATCTGGGCATGCCTGGAACTGTGTCATAAACAGGATTAATGACATGATCCTGCTTAAAATTGACCCTGCAGAAGGAAAAGGAAGGGAAAAAGGCATTTTCAGCAGTGATTCTTTTCACAGCCAACCCTGCATATGGTTGTTACCACCACAGGCAGGGAGATGGGGACCTATTGAATTGGATTAAGCTGAATTTAATTAATCTCACTTCAATTAGATTTATCTAAGTGTGTATTAAACTCTGTGTGTTCATCGAGTGGGAAAAATGATAATCTTTGCTCGTCAGCAGAGATTTTCGTGTGTGTGCTGAAAATCTCTGTATTACAGTAAGTACTAAATATGACAAAAATGGAATATTGCTGCACTCTGGTCCACCAGCTAAACTTTGAGTTTGACTTATGGAACTAATTATTCAACTGAATTAATTCATACCTATTAAGTTTACTACTGTGTGAAAGCAACTAACTCCTTGTATGTGAGAAAGCCATTTAGTACCCAAGTTCCTTAATTAAAGCATCAAAAACCATAATCTCCACCTGAAATCTCCTCATCTGTAGAAGTCACTCCTATGTCATCACCAAGATACAGAAAACCACATGAAAACAAGCAATGCTGGCTTTATTCAGGCTGTAATAAAATTAAATAAAATTAAAGCCAACACAAATCCACGCTTCATGGGCAGAGATTATTTGTAATAAACAAATATTGTCTAAAAAAAGATAAAAAACTGGAGAGGGTGCTCATTTATGACCTTTCAATGAATTCTTCGACCACTCCCAGTTATAATTTCAACCTCAAAGTCTCATTGCTGCAGCTTCTTTGTACTCTGATTTCAAACACATGGAATTGCTGCTAAAGGCACCAATTTTTCACATTTGCCAACAAGATAAAAATGAAACAACGAATAGGAAACCCCCAAAAACCCAAAGTACACATCTGCAGGCAGTTTTGTTTGGGATTGAATAGTGTTTAACATCTTTATCTGCTGTGTTTGGCCCCACTGAGTATAGAAGGTAAATTTCCCAACTGAAATGAGCTCGGAATTCGGTGAGACTTGCAGAGAGTTTTGTTAGGATAAGCACAGGTAAAGAGTTTGGTTTGATGAATTAACAGCAGGACCAGCAAGGCCAGTGGAGATGCCCCAGGACTCACCACAAGGTCACTTTGGCCAATGATATCCAGCACAGGCTGTGCTGATGTTGGTTGTGATGTTGGTCTGTTGGGATCCAGACCCTCCAAAGAGGTTTTCCCAAATAATGAGGTGGGGAAGGAGCTGTGGTGTCCCAGAGAGGCCCCACCCCAGGAGACTGCAGGAGATGATGGAAGTGTTTACCTCCCTTTCATAAACACCAGCAAGCACAGCAATAAATCAGAGCTTTAATCCCCATCCCTCCCTGCACACAAACCCCAAGATAATCCAAAATATTAAAGCAAAGTTTGGCAATAAAACTTCCATCTCAGAATGTAAAATAATAGTGGCAAATACCTAAGAAAGGGGAGTAGCCAAGTATCAAAATTTACTAAACACTTCCTTGCTACTGACTCTGATATGGACCAAAAAACTTCCCCAGGGAGTGCCTGAAAGGAAAACAAAACCCAAACCAAACACAGACCCCAACACAGACCTGGGGTGAGAGGTTGTTCTGGGGCAGGGATAGAGAGCCCAGGGTGAAATGAAATCTCTATTTCTCATTAAGTCAATCTGGTTGGAAACCTGGCATTTTCAATAAAATTTACATTTCTAGAGTTGTTGTTTCAAATATCTTCTCTGAAACCTCTGGGTTTCTGTAGCATCAGAGTTTTCATGTTTGATCAAAAGAAGGGACCTCACAAATCCATGCTCAGCAGTGATGAGTGACAGCTCATTAATTAATGTCACACTGGCACTGAAGCACAAACCAGCAGAGAACTTTCTTTGGACAGAGAAGAAGTTCAAAAACAAATTCAAACCTGAAACAAAGTTCAGGTTTTTAGAATTGCAATACTGAATTATTTTCTGTATTCTTAAGGCCTGTTTCTTCCTTGAGGGTAACACATAAACAATTAACATTCAGCTGCCTAAACAACAGTGACCAGGAGTTTTTACCCATTTCACACCTCAGAAATTATGGAACAGACTCTTCTGCAGTGGCTTATGCTGTGGCAGAAATAAGCAAAATTGCAGACACTTAAAAATCTTTATAACTGAAGGGGTGCAGATTAAATAATTGGAAAGAAGAATAAATTATGTATTGTTTGTATGCATTAAAATGACTCATTTCTATCCAGACTCTATAGAAGACCACAGATTTGATATTGTAGCCAAAAATAATCTGACATTTTCATAGTTTTTCCAAAATATTCCTGACTTACTTTACCCTAAACTTGCTTTGATAACTGGGAGTATCAAACAAAAAAGCAAATTAAATAGAAAAACCCAGTGACTATTGCATGGAACACTTGACATAACATTCCTGTTTTCTTCTTTAAACATCACAAGAAGCAAACTCTTGCTTGTGAGCCCAGCTGAGTGCCCACAGAAAACAAAATTCATTCCCCAGTGGTCCCAAACTCACTGACATGGTTTTTATGGTCATGCACATGCTGTGCTCTACAGGAATGAAACAAGGCTTTTTTAAAAAGTATTACTTAGAAAAAAAAATATTCTGGAACTGCTTTATAAATACCTTCCATCAGTACCAGAAGTAGCTTTGTGCTTAAAAATTAAAATTTCCACAATGGAAATGTTTGGGGGGTGGTGCTCCAAGCTTGTTAAAACTCTGGTATAGGTGAGCAGCTCCAGCAATGAGCAAAATAAAATCATATTCACACTCCCCAAAAGAAGGGCCTGCCTGCATTTATAACCTCTCAAAAAAGGATGTGAGGTAGAGACACATAATGGAAACCAAAACCTGCACCTGAGAAAGGCCAAGCCCTCCTTTCTCCTCCAGATGAGGTTCCTCCAGATGATCTGACAGGAGGATTTCATCATTCATCTTTCATAATTAAACAGGGATGCAGGAATTGTAGCCAAACTTTGGGTAGAAGTGGGTTCATCAACCTGAGAATCAGCTTCCTGCTCTGGCATCAGCAAATTCATTATTGACTCTTCCTGATACATTAACAGGGAAAATGGGACCTAAAACTGCTTCTGTCATCAGCTGAAACCCTTGTAGCCACATCCCTGAAGCTGACATCAAACCCCCACAAAAAAAAAGCTTTTTAAACCCCCAAAAAACCCCTTCAAAACCCACACAAAACCCCCTGAAGCCCCCAAATAAGAGTCAATAACTCAGCAGGAAGAAGGAAGAATTTCCTGTATTAAAACCCATCAAGGCTCAGCACAGAGAAGAGCAATAAAACATCTAATGAGGCACTTCCTGAATTACACATCCTGCTCCCTATTTTGGAGGCAAATGTGCCATCAACATAAACATGGAATTCTCCAAAGCATAATTTTTTACAGCTTGTGCAATAAAAATAACGTCCAGCAGAATTCTTCTGCTTTGGAACCAAAGGCCAACAGAATTTGCCAAAATTTCCTGCAGATGTCTGCTGGCCAGGCAGCCCCAAAATGATGCTGAATTCAGCCCTGAAAAATCCATTCCACAGGACCCCTCTCCTCCCCTGGCTTTGAGGAGATGTCAAAGCTCCCTGCATTGTTGCTATTTTCACTCCTAAATCCCCATTAGCTTTGTAAAAAGATGTTTCTTCCTCATTTATTTTATTTTTGTTATAGCTGATTCCAATTCCCCTTGTCTACCTTCATCTCTGTGGATCCCCCAAAACCTCTGAAATAATCAGAATTTTCGGGTTTTTGCATTCTAACAAATTTTCCAAGCCCAGAAATTTGAGCATATTGATAAGAGATAATATTGATATTGATAATAAGATATTGATAACAGATATTTTCTCCCTTTCAAAAGGAGAACCTGGAGTCAACCTCAGGGGCTTCCTATGCACAAACCCCTTCCAAAGGGGCCCAATAAATTGTCAATTATTCTATCAGTGATTATGAGTTGCTGCATTTATGTAGAATTAAATATAAATGCATCCATCATCTTATTATTAAGATATTTTTTTAAACTATTCCCCTTTGCAGTTCTCATACTTGGACTGAAGCCAAAGGAATGTATGGACTGTGAATGCTTCTGAATTAATTCAGAATTAAATAATTGAAGTATTTTGTTGTGTGAAAACACAGCATTGTGTCACTTGCACACCCCCAAATGATGAAAGCAATTTTCCATAAATTAATGCACTTTCACAACCATTTTATTCTTCTTTTAGGTCAAAGTAATTCACACAAAAAAATGTAAATATTTAATGTTTCTGTTTTCACAGGGTACTCAATAATTTCCATTAATGTGGCCAATCATAAAGATATGTATAGATAAACTTCACATCCTGTAATTTTTATTCTAAAATGAAGAGGTATAGTAAATAAATATACATATACCTCAAAAAGTGTTATTTTGACTGACTGAGAAGGTTTCTATCCCAATGTAATGGCTGATAGGATTCTTTTCCTTTATTCTGATTCCACATACTATTCAAGAACTCAGATAATAATGAAAATAAATGAATCTCTCTTAACTAATAAAATCAGAAAATCTTACTCAGACAACAATATTTTCAGCAAGACTGATTTCTGAATTTTAACACTATAAAAACTGCTTATAAACAGTTTTAATTGCTATTTGTTTTACCTTCAACAACTGGCCAAGTAATTTGCTCTCCTTAATAAAACAGGAGCTTTCCACAGCTTTGCCAGAAATGGATGGAAATAAAAAAAATATGGAGGAATGGAACTATTCTGTTTGATATTCTGCATATCTTATAAAAAATTTTATTTCATATTTTATGTTCTGGATAAATCTGCCCTTTGAGAATGCATTCAAATGAGCAAATATCTGCTCATTCCTCTTTCATATTGCAGCCAATCTGCAATCATTGGAAATGTGCTTTAAAATTTGCATTTTTTTGGTTTGGTTCCAAGCTACTCTAAAGGTAAACTGAAAATTTAGTCAAAGAAGCAGCTGAATGTAAAAAAATAATAGGGAAAAGTTATGTTTAATTTAGAATTTCTCCTTAATTATGTCAATAAAAATAGCAACAGGAACAATTGCATAACTCCTCCAAACTCAACCCTTTCCCTTGTTATTTTAATATATTTAGAGAGAAAATACCATAATCCATGAAAATAGAAGTGAAATTTTGACTTCACTCTGATTACAGCTGTTAAAAAATGAAAAAAAAATAGATTTAAAATGTATATTTGCTCTTGTTTAAGGTCTTGTGACAGAGCTTTGCTTCAAACCCACCTCCATTTACAGCGATTTTGTTGTTCCAAAGCCCCTTCAGAGAATACTTGTGCTGGCATCAACACAGAGGGAAAAACTGGAGCATGAATAACTCCTGGAATCACAAAGCCATTAAGGCATCACCACCATCTCCTAACTGGGAGCAAGTTTTAGAGATCTTTCAGGAATATATAGGTCAGCATCTGTCATTCAGAGCCCCCTTGACAAAGCTCAGTTTGATGTGTTTAATTCCTGGGCTCATGTGATGCTCCTTATTTACCAGGAGGGAATAAATTTGGTCTGTTTATGGTATAAAACTGGGAAGTTTTACAAAGTGCTAAACACAGAATGCAAATCACTGGATAAATTAAGTTAATAGCAGAAAAAAAAAAAAAAAAAAAGAGAAGAAAAGTAGGTTTCCAGATCTAGGTTTGATTGACTCGCTCAGCATTCACAGAACTTCTTGAATTATTAACATATTTTTTTATTGTTAGATATGGTTGCAAAAACCCAAGATGCTAAGCAAAGAAAGAGAAACTTATTACAATTGTGCTGTTCAAATTAATTTTTCATTCCTCATGAGATAACAAACATCTTCTTTATTCACACCAGCAACAACTGGAACAACATTACTGCCAGGCCTCTGATCTGGAAATCTTTCTCCAGAGCTGGGGCAAAAAGTTCCCAGGGAGGAACACTGTGACTTTCTGGTTATCAAAAATGGAATTACTGCCCAGAGATCAATCCATAGGAAAGATGTAGAACTGGTTATGGACCCCTGGAAGTGAACTAAACTTTCCTCTGCTTAAGTGTTGAGAATTTCAGGAATAAAGAAATGAAGGGTGCACTCTTAATTCCCCACATCTGTATGCTCATAACAGGTGCATTTCTGGAAATGGTTGCCCTGGTGTCTGCAATGGAGCCTTGAAATGAAATAAAATGACTGAGTTTAAAACCTGTCTGGAGCAAGAGAACCAATCTTGTTATCATGGGTTGGTTCACTTTGCTTGCTGTGCATTTACCTGAAAATGTTTTGGGTTTGAGTGCCCTATTCTGCAATTTTCAGTACAGACACTTCATTTATTTACATTAGACTGATCCCTTCCTGAATGCTAAAACAACCCCAGAACATTTTAAAAATAACTAAAAAAAATATATATATAAAATAAAGAATACAAAAGCAATCCCTAATGCCAAGAGTGGTCTTGGAAAAACAACACGTTCATGATCAGAAGAAACAGCTTCTGCACTAATGGATCAATCTCAGCCCTGAGCAGGATTTTACCCTGGAAACACTTCTGCTGCTCTGAACTCCTGAGCAGGTTCTTTGCTTGAAAGAGAACTCACACTTGAGTTCCATTTCCCTTTTTCTGTAGCAGAACAGCAAGAAAAAAATAAAAATAAAATTGCATCCAGATAATGTTTCCCCTGTAAAGGGGAATAACTTGTAGCTCTGCTCAGGATGTAAATCAATGTGATGGTTTCCTTTAACATCCCAAGGCACACACTGAAATGGCCCTTTTTTCCTCACATGAAAATGTAAATAACAGCTCACCTCTCAGGCCTCCACCCTGCACATTTGGACCATTAATTGTTTGTTTAGAACTATAATCTTTTTACTTGCACAAAAAAAAAAAAATAAATGGGTATAAGATTAATATTTCAAAACTGCTAGCTGTGCCCCGGAAGCTGCTATTTAAACACTTTATAATCAGGCCTCTGTTTGATCTCATTTCCCTTTTTTCCCCCTTCATCCCAAGACTCCTTTCAAGTGTTAGACAAATCTCCTCCAGTCTAACATCAAACCACACTGACAGGAATAAGACTGCAAGGCTGCTGGCTCCTCTCAAGCAATGCCACCCATTGATCCATGAATAAATGTTCCAGCTTCAAGGCACATCTCTGCTGCAGAATTATTCTCTTTGCAAATTCAAAGAAGAGCTCCTTGTCTGGTGCCCAAAGATCTGAAAACCTGCTGGAGGAACTGGGGGATTGAGGAACTTGACATCGTGGTTTGCAGCGCTTGGCAGGATTTACCAGCTCGCTCTCTCGGGGAATAGCAGCAGGATTTCAGAATTTCAGAGGAATTCCATACAAAATTTAAACACTCTCTTTTTCACATTTATTTGGAGCATTCTGCTGCCAGTATAATGACTGGTTAAAATAAAAACAAGCTTTGTATTTCACTATATTATTATATTAGGTAATATATTATGATCATGAACCTAAATTGCAAAGGTCTTACTTTCAATCTGTTAACAAATATTTTTAGTGACATCATACCAAAAATTCCTTGAACACCGTATTGCCTACAAAATACTGGGAATATTGAAGGTGTTACTGAAGTCTCCCAGAAATTAAGCATTTAGAAAACCTTTGAGAAATTCAATATATATTTTTTTCAGGGATGTGGCTTTGGTTTTGCTGCGTAGAACTGAAAATATGCAGCTTCAGTCATTTTGCCCCCAAAACCTCTGTGCAGTAGTAGCCTGATTTCTTAGAGCTTGGTTTAAACCCCACCCCAGGATTATCTCCTGGAAACCAAGTCCTTCTAAGAACAGTAGTTCAGATAGTTCTGAATCATCTTCTGGCTCTTAAATATGAAGTAAACTTGTTTTCAGTGCCTGTGGCACTCACAGCTTCAAACACTCACCAGCACAGATATACAGGCTGGGAAAAAGACAAACCATGGGCACTTGAACTGGATATATTTATATATATATATATATATATATATATTTTATATATATATATATATACACATATATAACAAAACATTTGTTTGAAATTTTGTGCCACTATTTTATTTTGGGTCAAGTGTTCCAGTTTGTAAACAAAGCTGAATGAGAAAGTCTGAAAAAAAGGGGGGAAAAAAGGAAAATAACAAATGTAACTGGAGTCCTGAGTGAAGCTTATCTGAAGAGCTGTGATGAATGCTGCTATAATATATCAAATGCCAGTTAACAATAGTCTGCTGAAAAAGAGCTGGCTTTGGGAGATGTTTACTCACGTCATTCTTGGCAAGAATTCAAGGAATGACTCACTCCTGGAACATTTATACTACTGGTTACAGTTAAAAAGATATCCAGGTCTGACTATTTTTAAATAGTCACCCAACTAACTTTTAAAAATTGTGTTTTACTACATGACCCTCTCTGAAATTGGGATCTTTAAAGTATATTTAATTTCTGTTTAAGGAAAAAAAAAGCACAGCTTTGGAAGCAAGAACCTGTTGGTGAAGCAAAAATGGCACAGAATGAACCTGACTGAAATTTATCTGAGCTAAACAGTGGGATTGAAATATTGGTTGAAACTAAGCTGCCAACCTGCAGATGGAATCAAAGAAAATGAGAAGTTTTTACTTTCTGCAGAGCTATTTATCACCACGGCCTGACTGCAGTGCATATGGATTGCAAGGGCCCAGGAAAGGAGTGGAAAATAATGGACTTGTGCTTCCCTTAACAACTTAAAAGTAATATGGCTTAAACTTGAATATACCTTGTCACTTATTTAGAAAATTGCACACACAAAAATTGACAACAAATGAGGAATTCAAAATGTGGTCCGGCGTTTTATTCCATCACATTCTCTTGGGACACTCCATAATTACGGTTATTTATATGAGATATATGAACAAACAGACACACATCAAACATACTGGGGCTGAATACAGATATTTTTTTAGCTCATAATACCCAAGGGATAAATTGCAAGTCCTCCAGTGAGCCGTTCCTTTTGGCAGAAGGCACATAAAGCTGTTGGGAAGAACATTAGAGTAGGAAATCAAGGTGTGGATGAGGTCAGAAGCGAGTGTGAGGTTTGTTTTTGGTTTAACAGCCAGTTCTTACTCAATCTGTGCTCAATTTTAGAAACTAAACAGGCAAAGAAGGCAAGTGAAGACTCTGCTTCCAGCAGCTCCCCATCAATATTTGGAAAGCAGCAGCAGCAGCAGCACATCCCTCACAGGGCTCTGCACAGTCTGTGCTCAGCACTGCTCGTCCTGCCCACACCCAGGAGCGGCAGAGAGCTCATCCCACGGGATCACAGCTGGAATGCTGGAATCCTGGGCAGGGCATGGACATCCTCTGCCTGGGGATGGGTACAGACAGCACCCGACAGACGGACACGGACACGTGGACACGGGCACGGACACATGGACACGTGGATATGGACACATGGACACGGACACATGGACATGGACATGGACACATGGACACATGGATATGGACACATGGACACATGGACACGGGCACATGGACATGGACACATGGACATGGACACATGGACACGGGCACATGGACATGGACACATGGACATGGACACATGGACACGGACACATGGACACAGACACGTGGACATGGGCACAGAGAGACGGACACGGACACGGACACATGGACACGCACAGACGGACACAGACACAGACATGGACACGAACAGATGGACACAGACATGGACAGATGGACACGGACACAGACATGGACATGGACACGCCATGGCCTCACCAAGGCTGTTACATTCCCATGGCCCATTCATGTTCGTGGCTCATCCCAGGCCCAGGCTCACATCCCAGCCCCAGACTCTCATCCCAGCTCCAGACTCACATTCCAGCCCCAGACTCACACCCCAGCTCCAGACTCACATTCCAGCCCCAGACTCACATTCCAGCCCTAGACTCACATCCCGGCCCCAGGCTCACATCCCAGCCCCAGACTCACATCCCAGCCCCTCCATGCAGCCATCCCTGGCACTGCTCCTCCCCCTCATTTTGGGCACAGTTTGGGCCCTCATGCTCCCTTGGCATTCCTTCTGCCGAGGTGTCCATGTGCACATGGCTCTATGGGTATGTCCAGAGCAGAACACTTCTGGATACTGACCTCAATTGCCTGAAATATCCCGCCTTGGCCCTGCACCCAAGGATGATTTGGGGTGGAAGGGACCTTGGAGATCATCTCATCCCACCCCTGCCATGGCTGGGACACCTCCCACTGTCCCAGGCTGCTCCAAGCTCCATCCAACCTGGCCTTGGGCACTCCCAGGGATCCAGGGACAGCCACAGCTTCTCTGGGCACCCTGTGCCAGGGCCTGCCCACCCTCACAGGGAAGGATTTCTCCCTGATATTTAATCTAAATAGGAACATGAAATTAAGAGGGCAGGAATTGCCTCTGGAGAGATCCAGTTTCCAATCAGCATTATGTGTTGGAAGTGTACTCGTATTTTCCATATCCTACACAGAATATTTTAGCACAGCAAAATGTGTGGAGCTTGTTCACATGATTAGGTTGTTTAGGAATGGAGATCTTGAGGAGAAGCATGCTGAGGCTGTAACTATTCCGATTTATATATTTAAAGTGTCTTCTCTTGGCATCATCTTGGTATTTAAAGAAAATTATGTTTTAAATCCACACCAAAAAGCCACTATCATAAACCTCACAGCCATGCAAAAATCAGCAGCAAGTTTTGCTCAAGTGATTTTGTTTATCTTGGAGACCCAGGCAATTAACTAAATGACCATGTGTGTTATTTAATCAGTGACAAGTGCTGCAGCTCTTGCTAAAAGAGCTGGAGGTGGTAATGAAAACCCAGAGTTTTTCAGAACCTTCCCCTCACACCTTTCTCTGCATGCTGGAGATCAAAGAGGCTCCGGAGTCTTTTTCCAAGCAGCTTTCTGGAGGCTGCAGGGAGAGCTGGATCAAAATCTTCAGGCTCTTTTCTGCCCTGAACTGTTTCTGTGTGCTCAGGATATTGGATGTTTAAGGCCTGAGCACACTGATTGCGTTTTCTGAGAGCAGCTCAGGGTTAGGCTGGGACCCACCGTGCAACAGAATCATTAAAATGTGATTTACTGGAGCCAAGCAGTTTTGGTAGTATATTTAAAACAGTGCTATTTGCACAGGGACATATCCTTTCCAAAAGCCCGAGAGAATCAAAACAAAACTATGTTTGAGAAGAAAGCAAACACCAAACAAACAAATGAGCCTTTAAAATTGGGATTTGTGCAATTTACAACACGCTGGGTGGATTGTAGGGACAGATTTATGGGAATTTAATGGCTGATAGCTGAGTACCACCCATCAGTTCACCTCTGCCTGGTACAGAAATTCTGCCAAATTCATGGCACAGACTTTGTTTTCCTTGGATTTTTTTAAATGCTACTTTCTTCCAGAAAGCATTGAAGTTCAGCATAGTTTTGTCTTCCAAGGAGAGAGACAATTTCATAAATATTGATTTATTTTTCTGTGTAGCCCTTCAGAAAGTTCCTGCCACATCATCCATCTGTGCTCTCACTGGCACCTCTCGAGGTCAGAACTGAAGAGCTGAAATTCAAAGTTCACATTTCTGCAGACTGGTAAAAGGGAACTAATCTTCCTCCTAAACAGTGATCTCATTGTTCTTAGAAGGTGCTTTGTGCTGATTGGGAAAATGTTTCTTTGGAAAATGTTTCTTTTGAAAACTATATTTTGTCGAACAGTATTTATTTTACAGGCTACTTGGCTGCATTCTAAAATATTTCTAGGTTTCACAGGTAGAGAAGACAATGGATTTTAATAAAATTATACAACTAGGTGTCCCTTAGTTTTGTGACATCTTTATGAAACCAAATTGTGCTTTTGTTCTTTTGTCTCAGCTTTGCAAAAAAAGTGTGTAAATTATCCACAATATGCACGTGAATTTTAATTTCATAGCACCCACATTATTCTCTTCATCCATTGCTTTAAAATCCAAGAGAAAGATGGTTGAAGCCAAGAAGGTATGAAATGAAAAAAATGAACCATTTATTTCCAGTGAAGCTAATTATAAAAAGTTAATTTGAACAAC
Source organism: Parus major (assembly GCF_001522545.3). Taxonomy (NCBI): domain Eukaryota; kingdom Metazoa; phylum Chordata; class Aves; order Passeriformes; family Paridae; genus Parus; species Parus major. The sequence continues at coordinate 4,454,750 of NC_031772.1, forward strand.
CTGATGGTTGGGTAAATCATGAAGGTCTGGTGGTACAAATGCAAAATAAAGGTAGCACAGCCTGTGGGACACTTTCCAGGGACACAGCCCTGACCAAGGCACTGATGGTTTGCCACTACCCCACTGTGACAGGGCTGCTGACAGCAATTTTCATGTGTAAGCCACTGGACTGGACTGCAATGAGCTGTGAAAGCCATCGAAACACGCATTTATCTGTCAGCCTGAAGGATGCAGATGGAGTTTGGATGTCCTCACAGCATTCCTGCAGAGTCTCTCCCATGGAAATGCCTCTGGAAAGCCAGCCTTGCATGTCTTTCCTTCTCAGGAGAAGGCAGCACAAGGAGTCTTTGCTTTGCTGAGCTCAGAATTCCCTCCCTGACCTCACTGGAAAGCTGACAAGGACATCAGCACAGACTCCCTCAGCTCCACCTCATCCCTCCCTCCTGCTCTTTCCACTGGGTTTCCACTCCTCCCATGGAGATTTTAGGTGAATATTCCATCTGCCTGGGAGAGCTCTCGCTTTGGTGTCAGCATTTCCAGCCATCCCCTGTCTCACATAAATGAACCAAAAGGCAATTTTTTGATCTGGGGAACCTTCCCTGTCACACTTCAAGCTTCCATCAGCAGGATTGGGTACTCCCAGTGTTAGGATGGACACTGCAGAGCTTGTGAAGAGTCCTCAAGCCTGAAGATTCATTAGAAGAACAAAACAAATTCCAAGATCATCAAAATGCATTAGGATCTGAGTCCAGAGCTGGATGTGGAATTCAGGGTGTTTCAGGCACAGTAAGAAGCACCAACAGGTGGATTTTTCATGTTCCCATCAAGTTTCTTTCTCCTTTTCAAAGGTTATTCATCCTTCCCCCACCGCATTTCTAGGTGGTGGCTTTTCCTTAACTAGAATGTCAATAAACTCCAGGTTAAACCCCTACCATTTAGAATTTTCAGAATTGGCTTTCTGCAGAAGCAGATCCTGAAGAAATGCAGTGCCTCTCCAAACTGCAGCCACGGAATCACTGAGGCTGGAAAAGACCTCAGAATCACTGAGTGCTCTTCAGCTGCTGTAAGCCAGCAGGTATTTCCATGGAATGTGGGTCCCTGAAACACTAATGTGTTTTTTTAACACTCTGCCTCCCATTTTAAAGGCTTCATGTCAACCAGTGTGCCTGTTGGAAATAGAATGTATCCAGATCATTTTTTCTTAGTGAGCCAGCTTTGGTTCTTTGGTTCATTCCTGAGAGTTTGGGTTGGGAAAGCTTCTCCTGTGAAGCAGTGGCTGAAAGGCTGGCAAGTTGTTTAGTGAGTTCTGTCCTGACAGAAGTTACCAATCGATGAAGGCAGATATTGTCAGCTGCTATTCTGGTTTTATTAAATACAGTTGTCTCTGGCTGCTCTCAGTAAATCATTCTTTTCCCAGTTCAAGGCTGAGAACTTAATGCAGCAGTATAAATTTAGGCTTTCACTGCATAACCTTCTGTCTGTTCTTTTCCAGTTGCAAACATGATCCTGTTAGAATCCCCCAGGTGCACAGCCGACATCTCACCCCCATGACTTAATCTTGTTTTTTCTGTGCTTCTCTTTCAGTATTTTATTGATTACTGTGTCACTGTTTGAGATTCCCACCTTTCACAGTCCTTCATTATGCATCTACCTCTCTTTAATTATTCTAGATAACTATTTAATATTCTCCTTTTTCTGGGCAGATGTTGCTGGGTTTACTACCTTCATTTTTCTGGAAAAATGCCAGATACCTCTCTCCTCTCTGCTGTCTTTTTTTTTCCTCCTGAAAACACACAGGCTGGATGGTTTGTGGTGATCTTGATGTGAACTGATTGTCCTTCATTAAATGCACTGACTTTTGCTTCCAGCTCCAAAGTGAAAGGTGTTCACTTTGTGTGGGATTCAGGCCAGGGCAACCTGAGTCAAAGTTCCCTTTTGCTGCGTGAACAAGACCCTGAACTCCTCTGAGTTTCAGGGGATTTGTGCAACTAAAAAACCATTTACATATTTTCTTATCTACAGATGGAAACACCTGTCTGGGTTCTAGGAGTAGAAGTGTTTTAAAGGAAACTGTTGGAAGGGATAAACCCTTTTTTGTCATAGAATTCCAATTTATTCTGTAGCCTGACTGTATTTCCCACTGTCACTGCCACTCACGTGCAAACCCATGAGCTCCTTCTTTGCAGACACTGAATTCTTTGAATTTTGGTACAATAGCAGACCTCTTGGCAGCTGTAGACGCCTGTTATTAAGAGAGATGATTCTCTGAATATTCCTCTATAGAGGGAGAGGCTTTTGAGTGGCTGTGATTTGCATAGCATGTGCTGATGTGCAGTTTGCTGTCCCAGGGAACGATGCTCCTTTGTGTGTGGGAGAACACAGCTGACAGCAACAGCAAAGGCAGCAGCAAAGCCTGAATGGCTCCCCACACCCATGGCAGGAAGGATCCCCTGCCATTCAGAATGGTAACTCAGCTTCTGCTTGGTTTGTTTTGGTGTTAATCAATTTATGGATATATTTTCACAAAGCTCCTGAGTGGCCCCAGTCTGTTTTAGTCACCTGTTTTTGTTGCCACAAGCTTCTCGAGGTGTCTGGGCTCAGAAAACTCCACTCATTATTTGCTTTCATTTTACAAACAGCTGTGACATTAAAACTCACCCTCTTCATGCACCTCGTTTTCACAGATTTTCTGTGCTCTCAGAGCTTAGTTTAGGATTCAATTTCTTTTTTGAGAGCAGTGCTCTCTAATACTGGTACTTCCTGCCCACACAAAATGAGCTATTGCTTCATGTGCTTCCTGATTTGCTTCCTTTAGAGTAACTCGATGTCCTCCAATGATGGAACATCATCATTTGAGCCAAATTGAGCCTCCCACACGCAGATATTCCATAACCATAATGTAAATGCTTCTATGAAAATATTTGAGAGTGGTTACGAACTAAAGGAAGAAGTATTCCTTCCTTATGGGTGCAATCACAAGTTTCCAACATTTAATACTCCCAGTGGTCATTTTGTCCATCAGAGGATCTTTCAGGCAGGACTTTAAGGAAATATTAGGCATTTTATTTATTCTATGTTACATTTTATTTAACCCAATTCTCATAATTCTTCTGATTTCAAAGTTACTCACAGAAACATGGAAATCAAAGGCAACTGGATGAGACAAATGCATTTTATTCTTCTACAGAACACGGCACCTATGGGGATAAACTAAATGTGACCCTGAGAGCTGTCAAGACAAATTAACTGGTCAAAGCCCATTTAAACTGTGTAAAACTAAAAAGAGAGGTCTCTCCACTGTCATACTTAACATTTAGACCTATAATGTTTAAGGAGCCACATGTACCTTTAATTTTCTTTTTTTTCCTAAAGGACAAACTTATTTTAAAAATAAACATTAATATCTGAAGCATTACTGAATTCTTGCCAGCAGCCAGAGTGAGCTTAAAAAGTCAGGGAAAAAAGGACTTCTTTTGAGATGGAAATGAACTCAGTAAAAATGATCAGATCTGCCAAACTGGTAACATGATGACTGGGAATTTCAGTGGTAAGCAAAACCAGTCCTCATTTTTCAGGCAGGTGACCCAAATGTCAAAAGACTGTTAAATCACAGGCACTCTGTTGGAGTGAAGTCCTGTTGGGGACAGAGGTAATTCCTCATGCAAAAAGGCCCAGCCTATATTCTGAAAATTGGCCAAGTCGTACTTGTGAAATTCAATGTGGATTGTAGATGTTCCTGACTGAGCCAAATTAATTCAAGAATTAACACCCCAGTGAAGATGTTGTAGATGCTCAGTGGGAGCTACTGACCACAACAGTGCACCAGATGTATCTGAAGTAAACAACACAGCTTTCCCAGAAATGCAAACAACTGGATTATAATTCTGCTGAAGGTTACCTTTAAATCTGGGTTTTATTCTTTCTTGAATTGAAAAAAATTATGTGGCCAGTTGGGAGCCTTTTCTATTTAGGAAAAGACATATTTGAAAACCCATAGACAAAAGTACATTCTGACATTTGTATTTCTGAGCTGGCCTTCCCTGGGCTCTCATCTACCCAAAGGGACACCCAAAAGTGCCCAAGGGATCCACCAGAAACCAGCCAGAAACCGCCCTGCTCCTGAGAATTGTTCTGTGGGATTTGAAACCTACTTCTCCTGATTCTCAGCACAGAAAAGTTATTTTTCACAGCAGTTGTTCATCTGAGCCTCCCCTCGCGATCCCCCCGTGGTTTCTTTTTGCAGCTCCACCCCTGAAAGCCCCTTTGCTGCTCGGATCGATTGGTGCCTCTTCCCAGAGCTTCGTGTTCCCACTTTGGGGACACTTCTCACAGCAACCCCTTCTGCAAAGTGCAGGGCCCATCTATAATTGATGTGTTTGCCTCTCAGAACAACCACAGATTTTATTAGTTCCTGTTCTCACTCCAACTTCGTGCCCTGGTCACGGGAAATCCACTTGGACTGGACTTTTGAGAATTTCTGAAGGCCTTTGTGAACTGGTGATTACAGGAGTTGATTGAGCTTCAGCTGAATTCTGTCTGAATTCAGCTCCTGAACTCAGGATGAGCAAGATGAGGCATTTTAGGAAGAGAACATGCCCATCAGCCTGCATTTAGGGAGCATTCTGAGATGCTGCTTCCTGTGTTTGAAGCACTCCCTCTTCTGAGACAAAATGTACTGAGGAACGAGCCCTTGAAACTCTGTGTAAAATAAACAAATAATCTTCTGGAATCAAATTAGTTACCATTTTATTCCTTTTTTTTTTTTTTCCTCCCCCTTAATTGCTTACTTCCATTTTCTCCTGATGGAATACTTAAAATGGAGCTGTTGGTTAAAGATTCAAGAAACTGAAGTGAAAATTGTGCAACTCAGACTGTGTTTAGTGCTCCACGTTCTAACTGTGCCTTTTAATTTTGTAACAACCATTAGTGGAAGGGCTGACAAATGGTAGAAACCAGGGGGGAAAAAAAAAAAGTGTCAGAATAATTTCTTGCTCTTCTCTTTCTTTTCTGCTACAAACGAAGCCTGTGAGATTACATCAGCCAGGAAAAAATAGAATCAAGAGGGAGAGATGTGATGGAAATTCCTATAAAATCTATTCTGTGATTAGAGGTATCATAAAGAGTATGAAGAAACACAGGGGATTGCCTGGAGTTTTCTTTGAACTCAGAGGCATCAGCACATGGCAGTGCAGACAGCTGTACTCTCTGTGAAGTGGCAATCTTTTCTGATATATTTACTACAGAAAAAGGAAAAAATACATTATATTCACTTCTTCAAGTGCAAAAGAGACAGGCTGGGTAGTGTGTTTTGAACCAAGACACAAAACCAGTGTGTTCTCTAGATTAATGAGCTAATAAAAATCTATAATGCAGGGAGTACCAAGAGAGAAACCAGAAAATCTTACATATTCTGTTAATGTCTAACACTGAGTGGGATTTTACATCTCAAAGATCTGTGCAGTACAGGACTGCAAAGAAATTGAGCATAGAACTTTTACCCTATTAAATTGCAAAAACAAATATTTCTGTGTCTAGGGCTGGTTATGAAGAGATAATTCTCCCATCCACAGAAAACAAGAGAATGGGACAACTGGCAAAGTTCTGGGCAGTATGAAGCAACATTCCCCTGAAATCATTCTGGTTCTGGACAGCACCCATGGCTCGAGGTCTGGGACTTCCACACCTGGAATTAATGCACAGAGAGACCTTTATTTGCCCATCTCAGTGGTGATCAAAAGCACTTTTCATTGGAAACAGGAAAATCACCTGCTATGCTTGCCCTGAGAACGAGGTTCCTTGGCTCTGTTTTACTCCTGAGTCCTTTCCAGGACACAGAGGCCTCCCACTCTCCCAAATTTATGTGGCCCAGGAGCTCCAGCTGCTGCGGCCATCCCCAGGCACCCAAACAAAATGCATCAGTCTCCAATTAATTACCTGAGCAGGTTTCAGAATTCCAGCCTGGGATTTGTCACAGTGTCAGATTCTCAGTGTAGAACGAGAAGTTTGACTGAGGAGATGTGCTGCTCTACTAGAATAATTTTCTGCCTAAAATTCATTCTTTACTTCCAAAAAAGGCCATCAAAAAGGAACACTAAAGAGTTTTGACATAGCTGATGACAGTCAGAGCTTTTCCAGGGGGTTCTGTGGCAGAAGATTCTTTCTTTTGCTGCAATTCCCCTTTGTGGTGCTTACATTTATTGGCTTAGTGTGCTTGAGGAAGGGTTTTTTGGTTTGTTTTGATGTTTGTTTGATCTCCAGTTTTTGAGAATGATCAACATGGCCTCTCACAAAGACCCAGTATCCTTCCAAAAGAGTTGGCTGCTCAAACACAATGTTCTGGAATTGTCCATCTGTCTTGTGTGATGTCCTCCTCAGGTCTCTCCACCTCCTTTCCCATTTCCACGCTGATGTCAGATTGTTTTTAGGGATAAGAGGGGAGCAGCCTGGGCTGGTCCATCTCACAGGATGCTGGGCACATCCAGGGCCCACATTATGGAAATGTGGGAGAATCGCTGCTGGGAGAGGCTGCCACAGAGCAGCTCCTGATTTCATAAAAGTAACCAGGTTGAAAAGGGTTTGCCAAGCCCGGTGTGTGGGGAATGTTAAAGAGCCCATTCCCATCATTCCTGCTCCACTTCCCATTCTCCCTCCTTTTCCAAGCCAACCTGGATGCTGGGAACTGCAGGCTAAGGAAAACCTGACCCCAAACTTGAATCACTCTGGCAGCAATCAGCTCATCATTTTTATTAACTGAATCGGATTTTATTTTATTTTATTTTATTTTATTTTATTACTTTATTTTATTTGATTTTACTTTATTTTATTTTATTGTATTGTATTATATTGTATTTTACTTTATTTTACTTTATTTTACTTTATTTTATTGTATTGTATTGTATTATATTGTATTCTACTTTATTTTACTTTTTTTTACTTTATTTTATTATTTTATTATTTTATTATTTTATTATTTTATTTTATTTTTATTATTTTATTTTATTTTATTGTTTTATTTTATTTTACTTTATTTTATTTTACTTTATTTTATTTTATTTTACTTTATTTTATTTTACTTTATTTTATTTTATTTTATTGTATTGTATTATATTGTATTTTACTTTATTTTACTTTATTTTATTATTTTATTATTTTATCAATTTATTTTATTATTTTATTTTATTTTATTTTATTTTATTTTATTTTATTTTATTTTGTTTTGTTTTATTTTATTTTATTTCATTTTATTTCATTTTATTTTATTTGTATCTGCATCTCTTTTGAGGCTGGAGCCCCTGAGATATCTAGAATGAAGGTAGTTTGAAGAACTCCAGTCATGCATTTGAAAGGAAAAACAAGTTTGTTCTTTCTAAGAGAAACATAGAGGTGATGTGTATTTAAATAACAAAAATATATGTCTAATGCATAGTTTAAGATACAAGTTTAGCTCTTGAAGGGGTGAAAATGTGAATTAATGCCATTAAAAAAAATTATTAAATAATTTTAATTATTAAAAAAATTGATTAAAACTGTGAAAGCCCTATTAAAGGGAGTTTGCTGGAGTCAAGGAATTTCTGCTCCAGACAGTTTTGGGCTTAGAGCCAGGCTGAGCCCACAAGTGTCTGGAGGGTCACAGGAACAGACAAATGAGCACTGCAAGAGCTCTTTGGGTTCACAGAGCCAGGGCAGGGTTTGGCTCAGCAAGCTCACAAAGCTGACTTTAACTCTTCTTCAAAAGGATCAAAAAGTGCCTTTGCCATTGGGCTGTTCATTTCCATCAAACACTGTTGATTTGTGGAGTTTGTTTGGTTCATGGACAGGAAAATACACGGGAAAATCCCATATCTGGGAGCAGGAGGATTTGAGTGGATTCAGTGCAGAGGCTGTTGATGTCACCCATGGGTGAACAAAGTGGTTTGAATTACCTGATAATAAAAAATAAAAGTGGATCTTCCTTGATGTTTTATGAGATATTTGCTTTTATTTCTGAATCAATTTGGTTTTATAAGCAGTTTGTGGGAGCACATCCCCATCCATCATTGTTCTTCCTAAATAAATCCAGAATCCCAGAACATTTTGGACTGGGAGGGACCTTAAAGCCCACCCAGTTCCACCTCCTGCCATGGGCAGAGACACCTTCCACTATCCCAGCTCGCTCCAAACCCCATCCAAAGCGGCCTTGGGCACTTCTTGGGACACTTCCCAACAAAAATTCCATTGTCACTCTTGGAAAGGAAAATTTTCTAACTTGTTGCATCCCTCAAAATAAATTAAATATCAAAGCTGAGCACGCAATGCTGGAAAAAGTAGTCTGAGTAGTAAAGTGCTTCATTCTATTAAAAGTATTTTTTGGTACCACATGATATGGGAAATTAATGTTTTTGTTGAATTTATTGCGTTTTTAATCTAGCAGTGTTTCTTCAACATAAGCAAATACACTGAAGTATTTAAATGCTCTTGAATTCCAAGGGATTTGACACTCCCAAGTGTAATTTCAGCCTTTTTAAATTTATAAAAATTTTATAACAATACAGAATATATCACAGTTTAATTACTTAGGATGACTTAGCCACTCTCTGAGAAGTTTTCTGTAATTATTATACACTTCTATCACAGAAAAATATTATTATATCAAGGAAGATATCTACCTCCACACTTTATTTTATTTTAGTTGCATCTTCTTGTTTTCCTTACCATCCTTCTCAGCCTCATCCTAATGCAAATCAAGGACCTAATTTGCATGCAATACTTTAATTTCAAGCCCAGTAAGATGACACTGTTAAATATTTGCACTGTGTATTTTTACCAGCAGATTCTTCATCAGCCACAGATTTCTGCAGCAGCGAATTTCAGCTGAAGTCAATGGGCACAGGTTTCAAACTGCCACACAGAATTTCAGTTTTCTTCCTGACTGACCTGCTTAAAATAATTAGCTTTTTTCCTTATGCTGAGCTGACAGCTACCTGGGAAACAGCAGGTGCTCTCAATGTTAATAATGCTGTGCAGCCCAAGGCCTTTTTCCTTAAATTCTTAGCATAAAGAAGATTGCAGCAAAGTCATATTTGTTGAATAAATTGTGAAGATGTTTCAGCTTAAGAGAATCAGAGAGGAAATCAAAATACACAAAGCAAAGAACAGAGAATGAATATTGTATTTTCCCAGAGGCTTTGGTTCACCAAGTGGCTGGTTTATGGTGATGAGATCTGTAAATGATTGCTGGTTAATGCCTGGGTATGAATCAGTGATGACCCAGCAAAGGGATCTGTGAGGGTGACAGGAATGTTCTCCAAGGCCTGGGAATAGCTCAGCACAGCTGTGGGCTGGAGAATCCTCAGGGAAGTTTTTGGCTGGATGGGGACACCCCCTGCTCAGGCTGCAGGGGATGAAGTGCCTGGAGCCAAAGGGGCTCCCTCTGACCCCTGGCAGAGGAAAAGGCACCCACAGGAGCGACTCCCTCAGGTTATCTGGGAAGTTCCTGGAACAAGGCACAGTTTTCACCTGGTCTGGTTTTGCCCAGGACCACAGAGCTTCCTGCTGGTCCTTCCTTGCTCCCCTCACTGCCATCATGCCTCATTTCACCTCCTCAGTGCCCACCTGTTCTATTAGGAACAGCAAAAAGAATGACACAGACTCTCAAGGGAGTCAGAACAGGAGAATTCCTTAGTTTATTGCTTCAGCCTTGTTTTATAGACTGGTTCGTGGAAAGCACAGAAAGGAAACTCTTATTGGTTAGTAAACTGCTACATTACCATCATTGGTCAGTGGTGAACAACACCCTCTGACTTTCTCTTGCAAAGAAAACAAGAGCAGGAAAACAACACCTGGCACGGCTGTTTTCTGTCTCTAAGAATTGTTTTGATTCCTCCTTAAAACTTCCCAGGCTACTTTCTCAGGCTGGACTTGAGAAAGCTATGAGGCCTGCAGTTTCTGCAGGCTCCCTGCAGCCTGCTCCACACCCACCTGAGTGCTTGCACCAAACCTCACACCACGTCACAGGAGGAAACAGAAGAACTCCTTGGCTGTGGAGCTGGGGAGGGCTGGCACAGATTGTCCAGAGGAGCTGAGGACTCTCCATTCCTTGATCAACACCAGTCTGGACGGGGCTCTGAGCACCCTGGGACTGTGGGAGGTGTCCCTGCCTTGGCACGGGGGGACACTGGATGGGCTTTAGGGTCCCTTCCATCCCAAACCATTCCAGGATTCTCTGATCAGAACTTCCTGCTGAGTAAATCCACACAAAGTCCTGGCACTGCAGCGTGATGTCAATCCACAGCATACTCACATTAAGACAATTTACCAGTCAAAAATCAGTGCTGCATAAAACATTTTGTGACAATGAGGTTTGAAAGCTGTTTGCTACTTTGAGCATGTCCCAAAGAGGTAAACTGAGTACCCTGACAGGCACTGCACAGTTTTAGAGGGATAACAGGGACAAGGAGGTTCCACTCCAGAGGGAAGCACAGGGAACACTCCTGAAGGCCTCGATTCTATCATTAAAAAGAATTTTTCCTTGTATTTTTGTAACAATTATCTAATGATTTCCAGCCCATATGCTTGTACCAGATGTCTGAACCTTTGCAGACCAAATCATATTTATTCCTTCAGACAAACCACTTCATATTACTTAATAATAATTCTCAGGATCATTATTATCATTCTCATCACTTCAAATCCAAACACAGCAAATATGATGAATAACACACATCCATTTTTTCCCCTTGATTAATGGGCTGTGTGTGTGCACAAAAACACTTCAGTTTGGAAGATGTGATTTCCCTGGTTAAGCCAGATCTTTTCTGGAGCACTTTCCCTGCACTGTGGAATAAATGGAATTCTGAAGTCCCAAAATGAAACTTTCCTGTGCTACAGATGCTAAAGGTATTAATTGCCATTTCTCTGCATTTCTCTGTGTCTTCCTGTCATTATTAAGAATCGTTACCCTTAAAATACTTGTGAAATACCTGTAGAATTCAGAATCTTTATTTGCTTTATTTATACTTGGTTTGCACTTCAGCCCCTAAGAACTCTTTCTGCCTCTTTAGCAATCCAAAAAGGCCCTGAACAATGAAACATCAGAGTTTTGCTACATTCCAGAGCCAAAAAAGAGTTAATAGTGCACAATGTAGATAAGGTTGTCATTACTCTTTGACAGTAAATATTGCTTTGTGCCAGGTTACCTGATCTGATAAGGAGCAGAACCTCCCAGCAGCAGGATGCTGATAATGATCCTGCCTTTACCCAGTGCCTCTCATCTCAGCAGCTCTGAACTCACTTGGAAAAGCTGCACACACACACAATGTCATCCATCCTTCCCTGAAATGCTGCACAGACTGGAGTGTGGCTGTCCATTAAAACAGGAGTGAGAACAGGCAGTGCAATCCCCCTGCCAGGGCCTGCAGGAGGGAGGAGGCCACAGCTTTAAACATTGTTTTTCAAAGCATTGTGACTGCACACCATCACCCCAGCCTGCTGGAACCTGTTTGGATCACAATACCTCACACTTCCACCAGGGTAAAAATGGAAATGCCACCATGATTGCTGGGTTTAATACAGATTTAGGATATTTATCAGTTTCTGAGCTGTGAATCCCATATTTTCCTTTACATCAGCGTATCCATTTCCAATTCGATGTTCTGCAAACCAGTCTCAGGACATCTGTGCATAAACAGTGCTTTTCACTTTCATGGAATCACACAATCCCAAAATTATTTGGGTTGGAAGGGACCTTAAATCTCATCCCATTTCACTCTGACATGGGCAGGGACACCTCCCACTGTCCCAGGCTGCTCCAAACCCCAATATCCAGCCTGGCCTTGGGCACTGCCAGGGATCCAGGGACAGCCACAGCTGCTCTGGGCACCCTGTGCCAGAGCCTGCCCACCCTCACAGGCAGGAATTCCTTCCCAATATCCCATTTAAATCTCCCTTCCTTCAGCTTAAAGCCATTCCCCCCGTCCTGGCACTAAATGCCCTCATTTAATTAAAAATTTCTGTGCCATATTTGCCTCTATGTCTTTTATCAGAAGTCATTGCAGCATTTGTCCATAGCAGGCCCAGACTACCACGTCTCTTTTCAATTTCTAGGATTTCTAGGGAGGTTTTGTTTCAGCTCCTGTTGGTATCCTCCTCATCTATAAGCATGTATTGATTTCTGGAGCTAAACCAACAAGTAAAAGCACAGGAGTGGGAAACAGGAATTGCAAAGAAGCAAAATCAAAGATAATGGAGGTTGGAAATGAAGCTGCCTTTAACAAACCCTGCTTTACTAAACTCTGCTTTAACAAACCCTGCTTTACTAAACTCTGCTTCTTTGCTATTTAAAATTGGTTCTATCAAAACAATCCCTGGTAGATTACAACAAATTTTAAAATGAAAAAAAAAGAGACTATACCAGTGCACGACTGCACTGTGATCTAAAGCGTCCCTCAAGAATATTTCCTAATTAAACTGCTTGATCAGTTTTATTACCTTAATCAGTGCAGCCAGGCTGCAGGAGGTACTGACACTTCTGTATCAAGGATCCTGCACTGCAAAAGTGGATTTCTTTTCAGAGCTGTCCCTCTCTCTCTCTCTCTCACCAGACTGACTTTTGGACCAGGTTTACCTGTGTGAGAGGTTCAGTAAAATGAGCTTAACCTCATTTAAAAAAAAAACAACAAAAAATGCTCTTCTTGTTGTGTTTTATAATGCAGGGGTTATTGACAATCATTGGGACTGAAAACAACACAGATCACAGTGCATCCCAACTGTAAATACCATGGAATTCCTAATTCTTCAGGAAAAATCTCAGTTAATTCCCCATTCCTAAGATTATTACAGGAGATTAAGGAAGACAGCATTGTTTTTCCGAAGGCACAATTTCCAGTACTTTGGAGGCCTCATGTGAATTTCTCTCAGAGTATAAATGATCATCCAGATATGCAAACCAAGATTATTTGCCAAAAAAACTTTGACTATGGGACATGGTAAAATTCCTTTCAGACCAAAATAATATGAAATAATCTTACCTTCAAACCCCTCTGTTCCTGGATGTTTTTTAGAAACCCTGATTAATTTTAAGTCTCCAAAGAATCACAATTCCTATTTCAAACTGTATTTGGCCAATATTTTAACATATCCACTACGTGGTCCAATTTTTCTGTTTTAAATTCTGAGAAATTTGTGGATTTTCTCTGCACCAAATCTCAATTATGCAAATTCTGTTATCATTTTGGGAATGCTTAGTCATGGAGCTTCATTACCATGTTTTTAGGGATGGTATCCGTGGAACAGAGAAAGACAGTGGCTCCAGAAGAATTAGTGATGGTCTGACAGTCAAATATAAATTATTCTGGGATATTTTGGACTGCTCCAAATTGATAATAATTATGTTATCAGGCATGGATGCATACTAGGGTTAGCCATAGGTATAATTTTTATTTTCTGCTCTTTCACCACTGTTGGTTATTTCATGATGAGGATAAAGAGAGATGGTTCCAGGATGGCTTTAACATTGTGCTGAAGGGTTTAATTTTGTCCTTTTATGTGACAGCCTGCCAGTTTGTAGACAAAAAAAAAATTGAAATATTGTCTATCATTTTCCCCTGGAAAGATGGGATATTAATGAGATTTGAAAGAAGAATTTGATGAGAATTTCAGCAATTCAAATCAAGTATGACATTGGAGGGTGAAAGGAAAGCAAAGAGCGCTGGGGTGAGTCTGGCAGGCTGACATTGCACAGAAGAACTGGACAGCTTTGGTTCACTTGGAATTCCTGCATGGAAGTCCTGACATGGAAGCTGGAGAACTATCAAACTCAGAATATTTAAACCCCTTTGATAAAATGTCAAAGGTTATGTGGAATCAACTCCTTCCAAAAGCCAGGATTCCTCACTGACCAACATCCTTTCACTGTAAAAGTTGATCATGAAAGAAAATGGAAATATAAAAAAGGTTTTAAGAAGAAACTCTGCCTGTTTGATATCAGAGGAGACCTTCCTAATGAAGAAACTACAGAACCACCTTCAGATAAACAAAATGTGCTGGGGGACACACAAAGAGCCACCCACAGTAAATGGGGAATAGAAAACTCCTTTATGCAGGTGATACTGATGGCTCCTGGAATAATTCACAGATTGAATTAAAACACTTCCATTGAAGGATCATTTGAGCAATTTGGTTTCTAGTTAAAGTATTAGCTCATTTCTGATATGAAAATAATGCTTGCTGCTGCTGCCACCACAAAAGGCATTGATAATTTGGTCTGAGAATTTTCAGATAAACAAGAAATAGTTAATATGATGTCCCACTGTATATTTCAGCAGGTGATGGTTTCCTTAGCAGATTTCCTAAGGTTTTTAAGTCCACTTATGAAAGCCTTGAGAAGGCTTTCCCTCCATTTTTCTGATAAATTTTTTATGTTTTTAACTTATCCATTAAGTTTACTTTTCCTTTTCCAGTTTATGTGGAAATTTTCTATTACTCTAATTTATCTTTTTTATTACCCAGATAATTATTTGTTACATTTTTTTGATGGATTATTTACTGGCTTCATTCTCCAGAATTTATTTCTGCAAGAACAGCATTGCTGAGCTACTGTCTTAAGTGGATCCATTTTTTAAAATATGACATTCAAGTAGTGAATATTCTAAACTCTGTTAGTTCTGAATTTCTCTCACATTACCCTACCTGTTCCCTCCAACTGCATGATACAAATGCAAATTTCAAGGGGTTTTTTCCTTTGCTTTAAGTGGGTTTTTTTGACTCTGGAAACTACAAAGTTGTTTTTTGTATAACTAAAGGAATTTCTCAGTTTGGCTTGGCAAGGAACAATTGAAATCTCTTGAGAATGGGCAATTAAAATCTCTCCTCAGTGTTCTGTAATTGAGGGCATTTTCATGATGAGCTCATTGTTGGTGCTGAGCGATCAGCAACAGAGGACTGCAGAGGACTCTCCTGGATTTAGGAATGTGCCCACTGCAGCACAATCCTGTGGAGTGGCAGATCATGGAATCCCAGGATGGTTTGGGTTGGAAGGGACCTTAAAGCCCATCCCATCCCACCCCTGCCATGGCAGGGACACCTTCCCCTGTCCCAGGTTGCTCCAAGCCCCATCCAGCCTGGCCTTGGGCACTTCCATGAATGGTTCACCCATTAACTTCTCTGGGCAAACTGTGCAGCCCCATCCACTGGAAAGGATTTCATTAATAGATAACAACTGCTGAGCCTCCCTCACATCTCCCAGGGAAGCAGCATTTCATAGTCTGAAAGAGAACTGAGGCACATCCAGGATATTTACAGGAGATTTTAATGGAGAATCAGTGGAAAAGCAACATCTGCCTTCTTCCAGCTGCCCCTTAAAGCTCCCAGGAGCTGTGCTTGGCTTCTTGAGGCTGGAGATTTTCACCTTCCCTGGGATTTTGGATGAAGTTCATTTCCAAGTCACTGCAATCCTCTCCAAGATACTCAAAGCTAGAAATTTTTGGTGTTAAATGAACAAATTCCTTCACAACCGAATGCTTGTTGTCCATCTCATTATGGCAAAGGCAAGAAAAATGCTGCTGGAGAGAAATGTGAATAAACAGGAGAGAAGCAAAAATGGAATAGGGGAAGATGGTGGAGAGAGAGAGAAGTAAAACATGCTTTAATTCAGGTGCTCATTGGCATGTCTGAGCTGTCAGGGTGACTCCCCTGTCTGCCTGCACCCAGAGTTTCCCAAGTAAAAGAAGCTGATGTGCCAGAGGAATCCTTGCTTGAGCTGTAGTAGCTTCAGCACATTTACACCAAACACAATTCCTGCCCTAAGAACGCCTGCAATCCCTGCAGCTTCTCTAGGCTTTGTTTGAATGAAGAAGATGGACATATTTGTAGGGAATAAAGCTGAATGTATTTTGTAAAATTACTGGCTGCTACGTTTTTATTTCAAACATGCCACCTACGCTCGAACTAAAAATGCTCCACGGTCTTTTTATAATTCATCTTTGCTGGCAAACAGTTGGTGAAGAATTTGAGTAGGAAAACCCAAACATTTCATTGGCCTTGAATCCTCCTGAGCACTTCTCTGCAGAGGGTCAGCAAGGATATGTTTTAGGAGCTGTTTGAGTGTTAGTTAATCAGAAATAATTTCATTTTGATTCATCACTAGAGCCCTTCACAAATACAACCTCATGACTTTCTCCTCTCTCTGAATCCTGTCAGAGTAACTCCTCAACCTTCCTTTTCCAGCTCCTGCCCTCACTGCAGTGCCATCAGGGAAGAGAAAGTCATGTTTACTAAAACAAATGTAAACTGCCAATGTAATAATGTAGTAATGCAAAGCAGCATTTAGAAGATATCTACAAAATTACTCTGGGTGGAGAGGATGAATGTAGATTATTGCTCAGCAATATTTGATACTACTGTTGTTTATTCAGTAAAATGCTTCATTTAATATCAGCAGTGTCACTAATTCCAGCAGCAGAGCCACAATCTCCATTTCTGTCAGCGTGGCAGGACAGCAGCTCTGAAAGAATGGCATTAAAAGGATAAGCTCTGCCTTTTTTAGCTTTGAAAGCTTTGTAGGTGCTAAAACAAGAGGACAAATGGCAGTTTACTTTTCGCTTTCCTTTTTTTCCTTTGTTGAAAAGAGAAATGCAAGAGATTGAACTCATCAGAATGAGATGAAAGGAGATTCCTTAGGCAGGAATTTTTCTTTCCCCAAACATGGAGCTGCATTCCCATGGGTTCTGAGAGAGGATCTGGGACAGAGCTTTGCCTGGCACTCCCCCACCTAGGCAGTGTTTTCCATGCACCAAAATTATATTCTTAATGTATTTTTCTGCACAATGCAATGTTTCTCAAACTGCCTTCCAACCTAGGCAGCCAGGGATCCTGCAGCTCTGAGATGTTCCTCTCTTTTCCTAGGAAATCCACATTTTACAAACTGGTAGCAGAGTTACACACACAGTTCTCAGTGTTAGGACACTCAGGCTGGTGTCAATCCTGCCAAAGGAAGGAAAAATTTAGAAACTGGAATGAGTGAGGTGAGAAAGTCTGGGAAGAAACCCTGAAAGCATCTCATTGCTGAGCAGGATCCAGTGTCTTTGCAGTTTCCTGACATACAGCACCTTATTTAATGCTGTCTGAAAGTGTCATCCACAGGAGTTAATTTATCCTCAATTTTGCTCCATAAGATGAAGCACTGTGAAATAATGGAGAGCTGGAGAAGCCTGAACTCTTCTGAATTTGCATTGCCACTCTGCCCTCCCTGGGATGGTCAGGACTGGGAGAAAGTTGGGGATTTTGCATAATTTTAACACATGGTAAAGGTTACAAGGCACAGCAATGTGTGACACATTGTCTGACTGCTGGTATTAAGCTGCAAGACAATAAAGCAAATTTCTTTACATAATGACCTGAAAGATTAGTTACGCTAGATAAATGTGACTTGAGAGACTTTCACTGAGCTCAGACTTTTCTCTGGGAGCACAATTACATTTCTTTAAAAGGTCTGAACGTATCTGCTTTATAGATAGGGAAATTTCAGAATACAGTCCTAAATACCCTGATAATAAATACAGACCATTAAATTGCTAAATGCTGCTGAAATCTTTAATGGAGATAGTGCTAATCCAGTTGGTCCTTGGAAGATATATGGACCAGTTTCTAATTGGTCCTCAAAGTGGAGCTAGTGAAGATGAGGTAATAGCGACAGAGATACAGAAATACCTCAGCCAAAATAATTTCCATACAGAATTAGAGATAGGCTTGATTTAGGGAGGTCTTTGTACAATATTTGGCTGTGGTCCAGCTGGCAATGACCCCAACCACGGCTGCAGTTACTGGGAGGACACAAACTGGAGCCATGGGCTCAGCAAAGTGTTTTGCTGTCCACCAGGCTGCCAGCGGTGCACAAGCTGAATTAAAAGTGGTAACAGTCAAAGCCTTGAGGGCACTGGCTCTTGGTAATCCTGCCAGTCTTCTGAGCTCTCTTTGCTACCTTAACCTCTGGGGCACTGAGGAATGGGTCTTTTGGGAATGTTGCTGGAATGTTGCAGGTCTGTGTTTGCTTCTGGGGCTGCAGCTCTGACCATCACCAGCTCTGCTGCTCCCCTCCTGAAACACAGCAGGAAGACTTCCAAACTTCAGATATTTGGACCTCATCTCCCATGGTTATTCTGGGAAATATAAACTGGGAAATATCCAGGAGGAAGCCAGAGCTGTAATCTCTTTGGGACTTTTCACATTTCAAAGATGAGGGTGATTCCCATGCAAGAAACCATCCCAAGGTCTTGTCTGTTTTGGTAGAAGCCTTGAGAAGACATTAGGTTACTCTTTCAGAAGACAGACAGGGCACAGAAACACTTGAAGAGGGATGTTGGAGCTCTTCTCAGTTGTATCCAAAACCTCCTACAAAGGGGATGGCCCAACCTGCCTGGACAGTTTATTCCAACACTTAACTATGCTGAATATTGGGAACCTGTTCCTTGAAATCCGACCTCTAGCACTTACACTGCAAAGCTGTCAACTCTGAGGTGGGCTCTGCCGACTCTTTAAAAGCAAACAGATCACAGCACTCCAGAGCTGTTCACAAAATTTGTTACTAAGAAGCATTAAAGTCTGAAACTTGTGAGAGAAATCAGGGAGGAATTGCAACCAATTCTGATTCTGTGACTTCCTAGAGAAAACTGGAAATGTGGTGCCAGTGGAACGCAGGAATCCAAGGGGGAGCCACAACAGCAAATTGTTTGTTTCAGCTGTACAATTGGTGAGAGCAGAAGGAAAACAGTGAAACCTTTACTTTAGAGCTTGGAAACTGAACGCTAATTCTGCATTTGTGGCTCAGATCTCTCCCAAACCTATTTGTCTTCAGAAAGAGCTGAAAAGATGCTATAAAACCTACATTTTTCTAAATAAGGGATGACCTCAGTTATCTACTCCAGCTTTAAATTGCATCTCCTGGAATTGTGTTCCTGCATGATGGGATTCCGAGGTCAGGAAGGGAGATCAGGGAAGCCAAGCATCACCCAGCTCAGCACCCCCAGGCTGCTTTTGCAGCAGATCATAACATTCAGCTGCGCTTCCAGCACGTTCTGGGATTTGAGAAATACCATGTCCTGCAAGGAGAGGAGGCTCCCTGCCTGTGACACATTGCTCCAGCACAGGTAGTGATCTAATGGGAAGCAAAGGAAGAGGGAGAGGGGTTTGCCGGAGCCTGGTGTGATGTGAATGTTAACAAGTCCTCTCACGTCATCAGCTTCCCTGCTCTCCACTCCCTCCCTCCCTGCCTTTCTCTTTTATGAGCCAGCCTGAAATCAGAGAATTACATGCTAAGGAAAACCCTTCAGCTAAACATATAATTATTCTGCACAGGATCAGTGCAGCACAGTTAATCAGTTTACCAACTGAATTAATTTTTATTTTTTTATGTCTACTTCTCCTGTTGAGGGTAAAGAAATTCTAGCTTTAAAGGGGGGAAAAATGGCTTGCAGTTGTGAAATGAGTTTGTACAGCAAGCCATTTATTAGGAGAGAAACCTCCACTGCAGGCTGTTTTGGCAGACAAACCTGTCAGTCCCCAGGACTTTGAATCACAGACTCTGTGTGGAGTTATTACAGGTACTTAAGGAATAGCTGGTTTCCCATTTTAATTTTCAGCTGTTCAATAACACTGCATTCTCTGAAAGTTGCAGCTGTACTTCATTGCATTGTATTTCATTTCATTTCCTTGGACTGCTTTGAAAAGTGAGTATTTATTTGGACAGAGGTGTCACTTCCCTGTAAATGAGTTCACATTTTAAATGACCTACTTGTAAACTGCTCCCCTTAGGAAGTACAACATCTCCAATGTTCTTGGTTGTAAAAGTACAGAGAATTCCCTTCAGATTTTGCCTCTGATGAAACACAAACTCTCAGCCTTTTTTTAATTCAGTAAGACATCCTAGCTTCCCTCTGCACCCCAAACCCCCCAATTCTGTACAGGACTCCCCTGCTCAGTGCACATTAAAATAGATGGGTTTGGGTTTGTTGTGTTCACTGATAACCTGCAAAGAGTCCCTGAGTTTCACAAGGAGCTCCTGCGCCAAAAAGCAACAAAAATCTCCAGGTAAAGCATTCCAGATGCACATCTTGGAGGGCAGTTTGCCATTTACTCACATTAATATGTTAAACCTAATCCAGGGAAAAGTGGCCAGTTAGAAACCACTCTGACCCTGAAGGCACTGGGGAGCTTTATGGGGAATGTTTGTTTTCCAGTGGGAAACATTCCATGGAATCTGAGCAAGGCAAAGATTTTTTTCCTAAAGTACCTTTTGGGTCACATTCCCAGGAAAACAGGTAAGTTATGTAAGAAATGGCTGTATACCAGGGGAAACACCTGAAAAACATTTGGAGTTGTTTAAAATATTGGAAAATCTGGGGAAAAAGAAGAATGACTGACTAAATCTGTTGTTAAAATACCTTCCCAATTAATGTTGTCAGCTCCTTTGAAATCTTCCCTTTTAACCACAGTGCTTTCTGCTGTATCTGCTGAAATTTACAAAACGTTTTTGTATAAAGACAGTTTCTTTAACACCAAAGTATCCTGAGTTTTAACTTCTAGAACCTCTGAGAGCCTCAGGAATCAATTTCTCCAGACTTGCATGGCCTTTTCAGGTTGTCCACACCATCAGATGCAGTTCCCTAATTCAATTCCAGTTGAGTGCGTTCCCGAGAAAGGAGCTCTGGATAAATACAAGATGCCAACTTGTCATTACAATGTTCCTTAAAGCCTACCAATTTTTACTTTTTTGGCAAGTAACATTTCCTAAAGGAAAAGAACAGAAGGGTGTCTCCTCTTGAGGGGGGCTCAGGCTGCAGCTGCTGCTCTCCTCAGATGCTGTAACCAGGACACATTCTGGGGACCAGGGTCTCAAACCATTAACATCACTTTTGTGGTTTCCTTCCATCTTCTCCACAGTTATTTGATGCTTCTGGTACTCACTGCTAGTTTCAAAATATGTAATCTTTGCTAACAGATTTTAGGAATAAGTTCTAATGGTTTCAAGGGATATGATAAATGCAAGTTTTAAAAGCGTGTTGCTATCTCTGTGAAATATGTTATAATTTACAATCTCCACAAATAAAACTAATTGTCTACATATTTTTAAGCCCCCCAAAGGTATGTTACAGTAACAATATTTGTTCCATTGTTTATTGACATGTTGCTATCTACACTCAAGATATATACTCATTCCTAAAGCGGTAATTTTTTGTAAGTGTCTTTAATTTATCATTTAATGCTGTGGAAGAAGTGACCTTTCAGAATAGAAAAACTACATAAAAACCACCTTATCACTGCAAATCACTGCCTGTGCAGACCTTCAACCTCCCTGGCACATGGATTTAGCAGAGTGGCTGTAGGCAACAGAGCTGAGCTACACAACTCATGGAAATTCCAGGCAAACAGTGGCCACAGTTGGGCAATTTTTGCAAAGTAAGGTAGTTACAAGGAGTTTTAAACTGACTCCAGTCTGCCATTTGTGTGGGTTAGGTCTTTTCTTTGGCTGCCACTGAACAATGCATCTGCAAAGGTAAATGCTGAGATGAAGAGGAGGCTTATAGTATTAACGTGGGGAAAATGGACAAATGTGCAACTTTCCTGTTTGTGGATGTGCAGCTCATGTTACCAAGGAAAATATCAACGTTGTGAATACTTTGATGTTCATTGTGTTATCTTTATTTATGATTGAACACAGAGGCACAGCACTGACAATGCTGCCTACTCCAGATATCCCTGTGGATGATGCACTGTGCAGTCTGGTATGGAAATCCAACTGTCAGGTAACTCCAGACTTTCAAAAACCTGCTGCTTGTATAACCTTCCTCCACTGCACATCATGGATTACTGTTCCCCAAGATGTAATTAGTTTGCATCAGAAAGGATAAAAAAGTAGCAGGAAGTATTTTTAAATTTAGCAACAAGTATTCTACACGATTTGACACAATTTACATTATAATACAAGCAAGGAGTTAAAATAGCAGAGTGATCTGTCCACTTTTTAACTCTTTTATGTACTGAAAATGAAGGTGGGGATCAGAAAACTCCTCTGCAAATCCATTAGGAGTTGATATGACCGAATGACATTGGACCTGGGAATCAATCCTGTATCTAAAGGTTTAGGATCTATCCCAGTGACCTGCTTAAGCCCTCCCAATGACTCCAAGTTCCCAAACACCTGAGAAACAAAGTACATACATTCCCCTAGACACCGTTTGCTTCGCAGGACTCCGTGCTTGTAAAAGAATAATTGGCTGATAATGGCAACGTGTCTGATAAGCACCAAAAGAGCCCAATTTCAGCGAAGTGTGGAGATGTAGATCAGATCAAAATGAGATCAGAACCATTCCCTTATTAATGAGAATACTTTGAAAGCTTTAAGGACATTCTGGTGGGCATCCAATTCAACCCTCCCATAAGTTCAGTCATCACATTACAGGAATCATTTCCATGAGTAACCTACACCCCAAATTTGCACCTCTTCTCCTTATATAACAGAGATCCTCCGTGGCAGGAATTATTTGTCTCAAAGAGAGACAGCTCATCAGAAGCACTGTTCAACAACACTAATGCAATCCCACTGTGGGAATACATTCTCCCCCCACTCCGGAGAAATTTAAACCACTTATCATCAGAACAGTCCCTCGCCCTCCCATCCATGCCGGTCTGTTTGCAGCACAGCCGAGCATTGTCAGGCAAAACATGTCACAGCTGACGGCTGTGTTGTGAAGCTGCGAATGTGCAGGGAAATTATCATTGCTGTCAAGTTATCCCGGCGAGTTTCCCCGCCGAGCCCGGCTCAGCCCTGCGCCTTCCCAGGGCGGCCGCGGAGCCTCGCACACGGGGCTGGGCAGCCTGGACAGGGCAGGACACGTCCCTGAAGGAGCCTGGACAGGGCAGGACTCGTCCCTGAAGGAGCCTGGACAGGGCAGGACACGTCCCTGAAAGGAGCAGGATGCCTCAGTCCAGCCCCCGGCTCCTTGTGGTACCCAAAACTACAGACAAGCGCTGCACAGCCACTGCATCAGATCACCTGATATGAGCAAACCAGACCTAATCAGGGCAAATTTAAAGCAGCCAAACATCCCGACGCTACCCTGTGCGAGGCATTATGGAGCCGTGAGACACAAACACTTTTCTGTCTGCATTGTCCAACAAATGCAGTTGATCCCCGCTCCGCTGCCGGCAGCAATTCCCCGAGCACAGCGCAGCCCGAGCAGCCTCTGCTCAGCCCTGTCTCTACCAACTACCGGGCAAAGCAGCACAGGGATGATCGGAACTGAATAAACTCTTCCCAAAACAAAGAATGCGAGAGCACGGATGCAAATTGCCAGGATCCAAAGTACAGACAATACACGGCAATAAACGATCCTACCTTTCATCCAATCCACTACTTGCTTGGGCGTCCACTTGCTAATAGGTTCCATAACGAGAGCCATCATCAGATCACTTTAACATTCACACCAAAATCGGGGGAAAAAGGAGAGAAAAATTGTATCAGAGCATGGCTGGGCTACGAGAGCCGTCGTACAGTGCAGTTCAAAGAGAAGATGATGCTTTGTCCCTCCAGGTTCCTCCTGCACTGATTCAGTAATGTATAAAATTACACTGCTTGATCAGCTCTGGCACCTCCCCCACTGCACACAGCCTGCAACACCCGGAGCACCGAGCCAGGAAATGGTGCAGTACAGACTTACTTACCAAAGGCTCTGCCCGCCGAGCCACCGGCACGGATAAAACATGGCATTCCACACGGAGCCATCCACGGCCGAGCCGCTCCGCACGCCGCGTTCGGCGGAGCTGCTTCCTTCCAACCAGCCCTGGGATCTTCAGCAGGGAAAATGTCACTACTGTAACTTGATAGCAGATTGTCTCGGCTTCATTGTGAATATGCTGACTGTCACTCGGCTTAAAGTGAAGATAGAAACGTCAGGATATCGCCTGGCATCTGGCAAAATGCTGAGCATCTCCATCTTTACAATGCAAAATGTTGCTGGAGTCTTGTACTGTGTAATCATGTAATTCAGAATGTCAAACACAGTATGAAAAGTCTTACCCAAGAAAAAAACTACTGGGAAAAAAGTCTTTTTTTTTCTTTTTTTCTTTTTTTTTAATCTGGCCACATTCAGAGCCAGGATATTTCCTCCTATGAGCTGCTCATTTTGTAGAGAAAGAATGACAGAATCGAGGAGTCAATTTGTACTACTAAAGCACTTTAGGATAGACAAGTACAGCAAGTATTTTGACTCTCAGTACTGGGATCATTAGTCAATGTTTCCCTTTTGTTGTGAAGGGAATAAAAAGTGTTTTAACTATTCCTAATCCCAAAGTTTACCACCCTTCTGACAGATGAAGGTGAAACATTTCAGTAAGATGTGCCAAACAGCACTTTTGGACCCATTTGTGACTCTCTGCACCTCATGCAGCACAAATTCTGCATCCTGTGGCTGAGAAGGTGCTGCTGCCTCCAACCTTTTGTCTGAGATCTGCAGCCCCACTCTTTTTTGCTAAGGGGAGAAACTCAGAGTCCAGAAAAAAGGCAGAACCAAGCAGTTCCACCTTTCTCTTCAATGATCTTTCCTCTGTCCCTTTTCCTCTTGCACTTCTCCAAGTTTCCCCAGCACATCAGGGGAAGAGGATGGTGATGTTCCCATGTCTACTCCCCCTGGATTGAAGTCCCCAGGCTGAGATCTGTCCTCTCTCTCTCCTATGGGGGAACATGAAATACTAATGGAATATTTATCACAGAATCCCAGAGTGGTTTGGGTTGGAAGGGACCTTAAAGCTCATCCCATTTCATCCCCTGCCATGGGCAGGGACACCTTCCACTTGCTCCAAGCCCTGTCCAGCCTGGCCTGGGACATTTCCAGGGATCCAGGGGCAGCCACTTCTCTGGGCACCCTGTGCCAGGGCCTGCCCAGCCTCCCAGGGAAGAATTCCTTCCTAAAATCCAACCTAAACCTACTCTCTGGCAGTTTATTCTCAACCCTTTCAGGGCTTTTTTATATAGTTAAAGATGCAGACAGGCATCTTTCCCCCCACTAAAGCATCTCCAAAGAGATGTGCCATTCTCGGCTCAGTGATGCACTCTATCCTTTTTTATTTTCCTTTAGCTTTGGGAAATAGTGTGATTAGTATTCTATGATGTATTTGGAGTGCTCAGAGCACAGATCTTCTTTACAAAAGGATTCACATCAATTCTCCTTCAAGAAGGCTGAACAGCATGTCAGCTTCCTCTCTGAGTTTTGGGAGACCACTTTCAGTAGCTTTAGTTCTGTCTAAATAGCTGTTTACAATGGACATAATAATGACAAAGCTCTCAAAGGCACAAGACTTCTCTTTTTAGGCAATAGTGGGCTAGAATTGAGAATAAATATTTCTATTAGCTATTGGAAACTGTACAAGCTGTTTGGGGGCTACTCTTCCTTCAAATTCTTAATTTTTTAAAGTTCAATACCAGCATGGAAGAATTTGAGATAAGCAATGTTGCATATGAACTCAGTATTTTGAAATATTTGCACCAAAAAAAAATCTTCATTTGTGATTGTTTGGACTATTTCCCTAATTCTTGTCATTTGACAGACATTCTGTCAATGCCCCTTTGTCTCACATTTCCTACCCAGGCTTGACTGGGCACTTTTTTTAATATATTTTGACATGGTTTTGAAATAGGATGAAGCCTGAATTCAAAGCTCATCAATGTCAATGAGCATAATTCCACTCATTTAAGTTGTCCTTGGATGACAAAAGAAGCCTCAAACTATTATTTTGGAATCAGGACTTCCATTTTCACAATGAGAACCTTCTAAATCCTTTAACTGTAATTTGGCTGGAAGACCCTGGCTGTTAGACAAACTCCTGTGATTTTCCTTATCATTACCAGTCACAGTTTGCCTCTATTCTGGGATTTTACAACCTCCAGGACAACCCTCTACTTTTTTGTTCTACTTGGTGGAATAAAATATTCAAAGCTGTTAAAAAAGCTCCGTGTCTCTCCTTCCTGATGATTTATTCAGGTTCATTCTCCGTTTCAAAGATCAGTGCACATGGCCCTGGTTTGTCACGAATCATTCCAACCCCAGGGAAATGTTCCTTCAACTATTCCCATGGGTATGTTCAGCGTGGCAGCCCATGGATGGTTCTACCTGGGGATTTCCTCTGCTTCTTCTTTTGTTGTTTCCAGAAAGATTTATTCCTCACACCCATGGGAATGTCACTGGAACATGGCAAGTTCAGGGAAGGAGCCTGTGGCAGACCATGGGACTCAGTGATGAATCCAAGCGAGCACTAGAAAGGCCACATGGAGTCCAGACTATTTCTGGAACCACGGTTCAAACCAGTTCAGAGCACTTTTTGGTACAGGTTGTCTGCTCTGCCCACTGAGGTAACGACTCTGGGAGGAGAAATCATGGAATACAGCCCTGAGCTGTCATCCTCACTCCTGACACAGTTCTATACCTCCTCCCTCACCATTCCCGTCATGGGGCACTGCAGTGGGATCAAGTGTGTAAAGCCACTAAACAATGGCATTCTTTTTTAAAATAGGCAAAACTATGTGCTCCCTAAAGCTGTGCCATGTGTTTTTCTGCCCGTTTATTGCAAAGCTTCTGCCTAGATCTATCCCCCAACCTACCTAGCACTGCTTCCTAATGCCAGCATAAAAGCAACAATGCATTCCCATGACTGTGTTTTTCTTCCAGGCTGAATGTAGCAAATCAAGAGAAAAAAAGATCAAGGAACATCTTTCTCACTATTATTCTATCTAGGTCATGTAAATGAGAAATACTTTCTGACTGAAGTCTGCATAAGCATCGGAGCAAAGTGAGGCATTTGAAAGGGAGAAAGGAAGCAGAGCTTTCACTACGAAGCAACGCTGTTGTCAAAGGCCTATACAAAATAATCTGGTAATTCCAGCCCATAATCATCGCTGCTGCCTTTGACAGCAAAGGCCTAAGGCTGAACAGACTGGTGGAAAGGTTTGGAGTCCCTCCTCCTTCCCAGCAATAATGCTGAGAGTGCTGTAGCTTTAGAGCACTGCCTGGTATCTCTGGGATTGCTAATTAAACCATCAGTCTCCGTATTTTCATGGTCACTGTGGGAGGCAGTTAAATGTTCTTGTGTATTTCATGGCCAGTGATAACTTTCCAATTAAGGATTATGCTCAGATCTGGTGCCATAGTCGCTCTAACACTTAGAACAATCATGTACTTCTTGCAGTTTTCATTTGGTAACAATTATTCTCATCTTCTTTGATGAAGAAATAACTTGCATGTTGTGAAATAAGTCCTCTAGGAGCGGGTTAGTTTAATAAAATCTTGACATGGCATTTGATGTCCATTATGGAAAAACAAGAGCATGCAGTTCCAGATTAAATAAGTCATGAATGCCTTGGAAAAGTGGCATGTAATGTTATAACTTAGGACATCTATAATTTATATTATTAATGGAAATGTAAGCAAAATCTCCAAGGAAATGACTGTTGAACTCTCAGTTATCATTAAAGCTTTTTATCATGTAACATTCATATGCGATACAGCTGTTTTTTGTGGAAAAGGACATATTCTTTAAAACCAGAATTGGGTCTAGATTATTTGTTTTGATCAGCTCTGTTCTAAGCCAGGTTCTCTCTGCTGTTGTTGAGAGATGGCAAGAAAAGTGCCTCTGATGAAGCTGCACCAGAGCAATAAATGTGCTGAGAGGAACAAAACCCAGCTTAGGTTTGGGATAGGGATTGACAGATTCTCCTGTTTAAGGATAAACCTTGGCCTTACTTAACCCTGGCTTTACCCACTGAGGGCTCTGAGTGTTCTCACAGGACAGCCCAGCTCAGCAGAGCTGGGGGAGGGTCCTGTGCTTCGAGCAGCCCCAACAGGGGCTGTAAGGAAAGGGTTTGGATCATTCCCAGCTCCTGAAAAATGTCAACATGATCCACCAGATACCACCAAGGATAGGTTCCACATGATCCATATCAGAGACATTCAGATCAGAGGATATTCTGAGCTGGAAGGGAAAAGGATCAAGAGTGAATGGCCCATCCAGGGACTGAATCCACCCCGTGGTGTTCTCATGCTCCACCAGACTGAGCCCATCTCTTGGGTGGGTATTGCACTGTTGTGTCCAGCAGCTGTGGCTGCCCCTGGATCCCTGGAAATGTCCCAGGCCAGGCTGGACAGGGCTTGGAGCAAGTGGAAGGTGTCCCTGGTGAAATGGGATAAGCTTTCAGGTCCCTTCCAACCCCAACCACCCTGGGATTCTGTGATAAATATTCCATTGGTATTTCACGTTCCTCCACAGGAGAGAGGACAGATCTCAGTCCCGGGAGCCCCGGGATGCTGAGGATGGTGTTCCACATTCTGGAGTGCCATCTGCTGGCACCGCACCCCTCGGCAGCTCCGGCACCGCCACTCTCCCTTTGCATAAACCCCAATTAATGAACTAATTGCACTGCGTTTTCACTGCTGCCATTTACTGCTGTATCAACTTAAAGCATTTTTTCTACAGGAACCCACTGTAGTCTTTGCTCTTCCATCACAGGTATTAATATCCCAGTTTTTACATGGAGCCTCATTAGAAATTTATACTTTTTCACGCTCCATTAGATGATAAAACCGTTTTATTAATGTGTGATAGCCATAATTTATGATACTTTACATTAATTGGGTATTAAAAGACCCTCAACAAATGGTTTGGAAATCAGGGCTAACATTACAAAAATGCAAGAAATACTTGGTTCCTCAAGAATGTAGAGAAATTATTTCATTATCATGTGCTAAAAAAATATGTCTTGACATGGCAGAGATGGTTTTGTGCACTGCTTTTTTCTCAGTGTATTTTAGTGTTCACAAAAGCTCCTACTCTGACCTCTCTTGGGACTGAAATCCTCTATTTAGCCACAGAAAGTATACATCATGGACAGAGGCACTGCAAACTTCCTCCTGTCTTGCATCACTTTCATCATTATATCACTTTTTTGTCAGGAGCTGCCCTTTAGCTGTTGTTATATTTCTTTGTCATCAGGAGTAGCTTTCCTATAAAACAGATTCTCTAGATTACACATCTCTTGGAAAAATTATCACTTTTTGCAGCCCTATCCAGAGTGTGAAATGCAACTTAAGTGTATTAATGTCAAAGACATAATGTAGAAAAGTTAACTGAAAAAATATCATTCTTCTCCAAGAGAAATCCACTGATCTCAGTGAAGATACTTAAGTTACAACTAGGATAATTTTTTCTCATGGAAGATGAACTTTGTGTTCTTTGGCTCAGACTGCAAACGAGCAGAGAACATGGAAATATTTTCATATTAAAGGAAAGAGGATCCTCTGTTTTCAGCCTGTTTGTTGGTATCACCAACATGTTTAGAGTCTCCCAAAGAGCCCCAATTGAGAGGGAGTGATCCCATCTGGGAATCCTGGTGAAAATCTTCAGAGAATTGCCAAGGAAATTTCCATTTGGGGACTTGTGCCACCACCACGAGCCACAGCTTCCTCCCCAAATAAACTCCATGAGGACACAGATATTTGGGTAAGTCTTTGAGCTTTGGGTAAACTTTGAGCTGCTGGGAAACACAGGAGCCTCATCTGCTTCATTGATCTCTTCAGTTTGCCATCACCAGTTTGGCAAGCTGGGGAAAACTGCAGACAGATCCTTTATTAGCATTTTCCTACACAGAATTCCTCCAGGAACAGCTATAAAGTTCTGCTCAGTTCAGAAGTGACTGCAGAGTGTAACTAAATTAAGGAGAAACAGGGAAATATCTTGCAGGCTCTGTGAGCCTCACATGCAGCTTCAGAGGGATCCTGCAGCACTGTGCAGGCAATTCCAGGCTCAGAATGGATTCACTCTCTCCATTCAGTTTTCTGTGACATGGAGCTCACAATATTGACAGTCACTGGGTCAGAAGGAGAATTTCTAAAGGCAGAACTGGGCAAACACGCCCAAAATAAGTTCCATCTCAACAGAAATCATGTGTTGGGCCAAATTTATTACAATGGATTACATGGACCAATGGCCTTAATTTTGTAGGTATTATGGAGACAAGACTAAATTTTCAGAACTCTCCTTTTTGAACCTAAAATAGCAGGAATTTTAAAATTCGAGTGCTGCTAATTCCAGCTCATTTCCTTTGAAGAAAATAAAATATCAGAATATTTATTACTATGATATGTTTAATTTCCTATCAATACATCCATATTCATTTATATACAATATGATTGGTATTTGCCTTTCCCCTTCCTCTAGTAAATAAATGGAAAATATTTATTTGATAAAAATGGAATAAATGTTTAATAAACTTCCTCTGCAAGAACCACATAACAACTTTTAAGCAATAAACCATCTGCTTCTCACTGAATTAGGTAAACGATATTACTTTGGAAAATAAAGAGTAATAACAGAAAACTTGACAACAGTAATAAAACTTTCAAAGTATTGATACCAGATTCCCTGGTAAATCATTATTTCCTGCCTGGAAAGTTGGCTTTGAAGCACAAGTGCCTGTTGATTTTCCTAATGCATTCAGGGAATCAACTCTGAAAATTCAGTGATTCTGTGAAACTTGGCCTGTACATTCTGTGTGACATTTCTAGTCACGTTCTAGTCATTCCCTAGTGTTAAGGAAATATCCAGCAATGTTGGAAATGGACTTGTTTTGCCATTAAGGGACCCTCAGTGTGGTGGGTGAGGAGGGACAAACTCATGTTCAAGTGTCCAGGAGAGCCTGGGTGCACTCTGGGCAATGGTGTGGAGAACTATTCCACCGAGAAAACCAATTTATTCTTTTGTGTTCCATCATTATCTCCTTCTCCACCATCCCACAGCAAAATGTGCCTTGCAGAAATGTTTGAGCATGAGCTTCAATATTCAAAGAGTCATCTTGCCTTGCAGAGATATCTGATGGGGTGACCCAGGATGTGCTGGCACGGGGAATGTCAGATTCATACAATTCTGACAATTATTATCATGCCATCTTCATTTTCCCCTGTGATTTTCGGTCCAACTTGTCTTTCATGTTGCCAAGTGACTGGTGACAGCAAAAGCCTTTCTTCAAGGCATTCTCAAGATGGTTTTTTCTTTATCCTAGCATCTCTGCAAAGCCCTGCTATTATTAAGTCTTTCTAATGCCTTGGTTAAAACCTCAGAGATTATGCTCCTGCTTTATACTCCAGTAGCCTCTTCATTCTCCATGTTTAGTTAAACTCAATATTTGCTTGGAGGACTGGCTGTGACTACAGAGATATTCCCAGCGTGTGACTGGAGCCAAGTTTTGTGTTGCCTTAGTATTGTGAGCAGGGATCTGAAAGCTCAAAAAAGAAAATTCGTGTGAGCCACAAATACCTGCCAGGCCAACGTGCCATGAAAACATCTGCTGCAGCCTCCAGCATGGGCACTTCAGAGAATTTAACAGGTGGAGCTTGAAACATCTGTGGATGATGAAACCTCACGTCTGAGTGCAGAGCTGGACATTTTTCATCCTTTCTGTAGTCACACACTGGCACGGGTTAAACACTGATCTGAGGGGAGGATGCAGAATAAAAAGGTCCCTTCCCTTCAGCCTGTCTCTCCAAATTAACTTGATTTGCTGTTTAGAGACGGAGAAGATGATGGTGATGTGTCCTGTCGTGTTTTCCTCTGCATCCCAGCAGCATGCCCTTTGCTCTTAACCAGGAGCTTTGCATCAGCAACCAGCTTTCCTCCCGCAATTAATTTCTCAGGGCTCTTCTCCTGCTCTTTCCACTCCAAACAGCTCTGCTCTCTCTTACATGCAACAGTAGCTTTATTTTGAAAGAGCTTGGCAAGCAAACAACACGATGTTTTCCTTTTGGACAACCTGAAACCGTGTTAGATGGTGACAAGACGTGCTCTGATCAAGCCGAGGAAGGCACAAACTAATTGCCAAGAGCTGGGAAGCTCTGTAGCTGTGCTTCAGAGCCAGCTTTCATTTCTCTTTCACTTTCTTGTAGTCACAAATTGCACCAGCTCAGCTCCAAAATAAAGACCTGCCATCCAGAAACCTTGTTTATAGGAAGGGCTGTCAGAACCCTCAGCCATCTGCAGCTCCTGCTCCCCTTCCTGCTCCCGGCGCTCCTTCCTTCCGTCGCGCACCCCAACAGCTCTCGCTCCTCCTGTCCCCTGGGAGGCAAGGACAGGATGTTCTGCAGCCACCAAACACCAACCTCAGACAAAAATCCAGGGATAGATCCCCTGTTTTAGGGGTTTGCAGCAGATCTTTAAGTACTTTCTGATATATCCAACCCACTCAGCATTTCCTCGGGACCTGTGTCCTTTGTGCATTCTTCAGATCTCCACAAGGAGTGTGTCTTCTCTTTTTCAGAGTGACAAAAACCTGCATTTTTAGCTCTTTCCTCAGTTGGGCTTGTTTTGCCTGTGTGTAGGACCAGAAATGCACATATCAAAATATCCCAAAACAAGGAGCCAAGACTCTTAACATAGACATGACCATGCCCAAGCCTTGCCTTTGGAGTCTCCTGCACACCCACCAGCAATTCCCAGGGCCACTGAGTTTCACCAGTTTTGCTCCTCATGCTCCTGTTCATTTCCCAGTCAAATCCAGTCCACCAGCTCCAGGACTCAGCTTTTCTCCCAAGGAAAACCTCTCCTGCAGTTTGAGCTGCTGTGGGTTTATTTTTCCATTCAGTGCAGTAGCCCCAGCAGCAATTTTTGGCTACAAAGCCTCTCTCTGCAGGTGTTACTGCCATGAGCCAGTGCTGGGAAAAGGTGAGACAGGTGAGAAACCTGCTAAGAACTTGCCCCTTATTTCCTGGTCCCTGCAGACAAGGCCCTGTGTCTTCTGTCTGGAAGAGCTCGAGGATTTTAGAGAGTATTTCAAGTTATAATGCTTAAATAAAAATCAAAGTCATATATTCCAATATTATCTCCCTCTTCCCCATAATTCCTCCAAGGCTCATCTCGGGATAATAACTTTCCATCATGTGAGCTACCCATTTAACATTCTCTTAACTCTTTGGGGAAGGGGTGTAGCCGTGCAGCCGTCTTAAATTAATTTGGAAGAGTTAGAAAAAAAATTGGTTCCATTCATCTATCTAAAACTATCCATATTATCTTCATCTATTACTTATAAATTCATTTTGCATTCTAAACTAAACCCCACACCGTCACTTATGTTTAATGCTGCCTGCCCATTTTCCTGATGAAGTGCCACATTTGCTGCATTTCTGCATCACATCTTTTTAACAAATGCCTAATTTCTGCAATCATGTATCTTGCTAAGAAAGTTCTTACTCCTTTTCTATAGCTCACTAGTTTTGCTGTATTGCTGCTCTCTCCCAGTACATCATCGTGAAATTTAGCAGGGCATTTCTCATGTTAATTGAACGTTCTGCCCATATATACAGATATTTATAATCTCCTGGGGGGAAAACTGTTTTAGTAGCTTTTCACAGCACAATTCATTTTCTTATTTCTACTTATTCACAGAAAACATTAAGATTAAAAATGGCTTAGGCTGAAAACTTTGTTGAAAGCTTTCTCCCCTAAAATTATAAGTTACATGTTTTCACACTTAAGCAAAAATCTGTATGATTAGCTGTGAAAAAAAGTAAAAAGACATAAAAAAGAGATTAATTTTAAATATATTCATTTATTGCAAAAATCTTTGTACACTGGTTGTTAATAAATCTCTGATGAGTTTTTCTAGTAGAACATCATCCTGGCTGGAATTCTAATATTCCAACTAGAATGCAAAAGTAAATTATTTTGCTGTTAAATTGCCACCAGAATCCAAACTTTTCAGGAATTGTGACTCATATTTTCCTATTTTGCAGTTTTGGGTCGCTGCTTGCAGCCTGTGACCCTGTATATTGAAAGAGCATTTTCAAATTCTACTTTCTATCACAAATGTATGTCTTGGACACTAAAATCTCCCCCAGACAAATAAATTTTAATGCTGAATATAAGCAATCCCCTTTGTACAATTTCAGCTGTACCAAGTTAATAGCTCTAAAATATGACTTGATTTGAATCTCAATTTCCAAACACTGCTTAGCCAGTGCAGCATCTAGAAAGTGATACAAAATCAAGGTGAGCTTTCACATGGATGTGAAAGGATTGACATTAGAAAGCAACACAGAATTAAATTCCCGTTTTCTGGAACTCAGTTCATCACCTTTTATGGGCCTGTTGGGTCACTCTTGTGATTAAAAGCCAATCATGATTATTTGAATATTCCTTTCCAGTCAATTGTGTCCCTTCTGTGTCCCAGAAATTTCAGCTGGATCACATTTCTCAGTTGGCTTAGAGGAAAATAATATTCTGTATTAAAAATGATCATAGCAAAGTTATATTTATGTCCATGATGAATTTTGGTCCCTTTGGACTCAGAACTTCCCTTTCTCTTCCTACTGACACAAATGTGGGGCTGTGGCAATCAGAAAGAATTCGTGTATTAAACCACTTCAGCACAGCGTAAGGGCCTGCTCTGGCTTGGAAAGTGGTTATGTTAATTAGCTTAAATTTGCAAGAATTTGCCTCAATAGGAACAACTTGACATTTAGTTTGAAAGGTCTAAATGTTTCTGTAGAGTTCAGACACCAGTACTGCCGATAAGGTGTTCCTTTTTTATTTTTTCTTTCCCAAATGACCCAGGAATACAAGAAGTTCATTTGCAAATGTTTACCTAACATCAACGACTTACGGGGGGCCTATCAAGGCAGCTGACACAGATCCAGATTAACTCGAATCCCTGGCAATAGACTCTGCCATGAAGTTAGGCTATTTGCTTTTCTTCAATCCTCCCTGGCTTTAGATGCTTTCAAATCTCTCCTAATCCTCGCTGAAGGGCACAGCTAATTAACCTGGGAAGGTTTTCCTGACACACCTGCACAGCACCCAGCGTGCTGAAGATGCTCTGAGCAGCTCAGGGACACATCCAGCTTTGGGGAATGGCACAAGGCACCTTTCTCGCCCCTTTTTGAAGCCCTACAAAGGAAAGAGATCCTTTTTTTTGCTGCAAAGCATCAGCGCTGCTCGCTGGGCTGGACCTCCCACATCCGATCGTGAATTATAAATTTATTTCTTTCCCTGTTTCACATTTCCAAAGCACATCCTTGACATTCATCACCCTGTTTCAGTGCCCTCTTTTCCCTCAGCAAACAAAGTGATGTCTGGCATCTCCTTTGTCACCCAATTTTCCTGCTGCTCTTGAAACGCTGCTTTGAGCACCGCTCCTCTGAAACCGTACAAGTGACCACAGCTTCGCTCCCCGTTTTTTTAATTCCCAGAGTCAGAAATTGATTAGTTAATGGAGCTTAAGCTCCGTGGCTGGCAGCACCCTGCACCCTTTCATTAGCTGGGAATCCGAGATAAACACAGTGATTTAGGGCTGCTGAGCAAATCCATCAGCTCCGTAGCATGACAGGTCGCTGCTGCTTTTGCTCTGGGAGCTTTACTGAAATACACTGCTAACAGCTATTTTTCTTCCCCATATTATATCAAAATGCTTTTTTTTTTTTTTTTCTGTAGGATGTTTTAAGGCACAGTGGAAGCAGCTGTTTGCAGGGAGACAGGAATGGGTGCTCCCCACAGAGCAGGGTCACAGCCAGGACTGAGGTGGCCCAAGGGGGCTGGAAGGGGGTCCTGGAAGGGACTATGGGGTTGGGAGAAGAAAAATCTCAGAAGGACAAGAGGATGGAAGAGTAGGAGGCAAAATGAAGCAAAATGTCCTTGTGAGTGTAAAATATATTATTATTATTTTATAATTAAATGTATGAGATATGTATTTTTCATTGGAAAATATAGAGATCAAAGTCAGTTATTGATAGTGATGAACACTGAGGAGTAATGCTAATTAAGGTTTCATAACTGGAAATTCCACTCAGCAACCCTTTGATACTGTCAGGAAACTCAAATCCCACAGCCCATCCTTGGTGCACTAAAGCATGATAAATGAAGCATTTCTATCATCTCAAATACTGACTGCTGGAATTCCAGCTGTGGGGATCACTCTGTGAGTTTCTCCTGCGCTCTAACACAAAACACCCACCAAAAAGTCAGCCAGGACTAAAAAGGTTTTTGATATGATGCAAGAGATTTGTCCTGAGGTCCTGTGCTCTTATCTTGCATTTAAAAGGAGACAACATCATTTGTGCCCCAAATGCTTCACCTGCACCTGAACCAGACTGGGCATTTTGTCTCACCTCAAAGGAGATTAAAGACATTTCCTAGATATGGTTGTTTCTGAATAAGCATCCATCAGGAATCCAAAAATACAAAGTACATCACCAGGGATTGGGAAATAACCTTCCCCTCCTCTTACAAAAGCTTCCCTTTAATGTCACATCATTCCATTTTATCTGAGATTATACAAGATTAAATGGAGAGGAAGTAAAACAGGTTGGAAACAATAATGTAGTGCTACCACGAGGAAGACTTCATTTAAAGAAATTATTTAAACAAATAGTGATTCATACAAAAGCTGTCTTCTTTCATGAAAGAAATCATTTGCATTTAAACAAATTTCTCTGTAGATGAAAGAAAAAAAGGTTACAATAAAGGGGAAAATATTTGGCATCAAACCATTGATACTTCAATTTTATTGTTATCTCAAAGACAAAGATGGAAGATTACTTTGTAAACATATATCTTAACAGGATAATTCTGTAATGAATGCTAGCAGTCTGTGATAAGATTTAAACTTACAAAGTCTTGTTGCAAAATAAAAGTTGTGCTATGGGACTGAGCAAAGGAGGATATTTTATCTACAAAAGACAGTGGCTCCTTCCCAAGGAGGACACTTCCCCTGATCAGGATTCCCCAGTGACTCTGAAAAGTGATGGGTGGATCAGCCAAGCAGGGATGGGAGTTGTCTCATGGATTTCCCTCCTTGCTGAAATCTGGCACTGCCAGAAGTGGCATTTTTAGCTGAGGTTGTGTGAGGAACATGTTTTCAGCAAGACACCCAAAGGGCTCACAGTGGGTTAATA
This sequence comes from Parus major, assembly GCF_001522545.3. Classification (NCBI taxonomy): domain Eukaryota; kingdom Metazoa; phylum Chordata; class Aves; order Passeriformes; family Paridae; genus Parus; species Parus major. Next base: position 4,491,700 of record NC_031772.1, read on the forward strand.
TTGTTTGAGTAGTTCCATGTTTTCCTTTCAGGAAGTGCTTGTGGTTTACCACGGGTAAAAGGATTTCCCTGGAATCATTCAGATTTCTTCTTCAACAGGAATGTGGAGCTATTGAGGACCATCAGGTGCTTTTATTCATAAAATACATTCCAAAGATTTTGTCTTCATCTCTGCTTTTATGGTGCTATTTCCTTTAGAACTAAACCTACATTATATTTTACTGTATAACTTCTTTCCCTTTCTTTAGTTTGCTGTGACTGGGGAGAAAAATGAACTTGATAAATCAAACAAGGTAACAGAAGCAAGGAGAAACACTTGAAGGAACTGCTGGGTGACTGTTATTTTTATTCCCGAGGACTTGGGATTACGTTTATCCTATTTTTAAAGGAAAAAACTCCACTTTTCAGGCTCTTTCAGCCCAGTCAGGGGTACAAGAGAAAAATAAGGGCCTGGTAACAAGGGGGATAGACACAAGATTTGATGGACCTGGAATAAATTGTGGAGCCACAAGTAGAAGAGAAGGAGCAGAGGAATGTTTGATTTTGGGAGACCTGAGCAAATGGAAAAAGCATCTGAACCTCTGGAGAAATGCAGGTCAAAGAAAAGCAAAGTGCTGCCTAAACTAATAAACACTTTGAAGATTCCAACTCAACATTTTCTTGGCTGCTCTTCTAAAAAAATTATGGGAAATAAGAATTGCTTGGGCATCACCTTTAGGTGAATCATCTCACCAGTTGAATTGGGGCTTGTAAGGGGAAGGTAAATGATGAAAGGAGGGGTTGTATAGATGTTTTTATTGTTTTTTAAATGATGGTTCTCTCCCTGGTTCTTTGCTTCATCATGCCTGGTTTTGTTTCCATTTTTATTTTAAAAATATTTTAACTTTTTCTTTGTACTATAAAACTCTCTATGATAGGAATACTAATGGGTGAAAAATAAATATACAACAATTATCTTCCTCCTTTCCAAAATTTTTGGTGTATTGCATTTTTTTATGTTCCATGAGTTCATAATTTTCCCTCTTTCCCTGTATGAAAAATTATCAAAGGCAATAAACATGCAAGGAAACAGCATCCCTGATTTTCTTAAAAATATCCCAGTAAGATAAAAAGTGGAACAAATCCTTAAAATATCTACCCAGCCAGGCTCTTTTCCATTTTTTTCCCATAAGCACCAGCTGTTTTTTCCATACCAGCACAAAGGACATATTTACAGATTCGGTTTATGGGAGCTTTGTTTATGCACTGGGTAAGGATTAACAAGTAATTTTAATTAATATGGCAAAACCAAGTTCAAAGAAGACAGAAAATTTGTAAATCTTGTAAGACCACTAATTCTGGCTGGGCTTTTAGATGCAGAAAATGTGTCACATGGAATTTTCCATATTAACATTTTTCCTAAGGTTTACACACTGTAATCCTTTCTCCATCACCATTTCGCACGGAACCTCCTGATTTAGTGGATTTTTAATTATACCCTTGTACTCCCAATATTTAATGTGTCTTTATAATATTTGTGTAAAATGAGCATTGCTGTTGTCATCTTGTGTGTTCATTGAGTAGAAACCCTGCTTTTTAAAAAGGAAGAGCAGGCACCTAAACCAAGAACTTCCTTTTCAGAGCAATTTTTACCTCTGCAAATCCAATGGCATTGATAGGAAAAGAAGGACACACATATTTTGGTGGAAACAACTCAGATTTTGCAAGAATAAATCACGTCAAACTTTCCTTGGTGGCAGAATAAGGAGCCTTGCAGAGACATGAAGCAGTAAATGTTGTAACATTTACATGTCTTGGATTTAGCAGAGTTTTTGGAATTGTCAGACACATTCTTGGAGTGAAACTGAGGGGACCAAGCCTCAGAAATGCCTGAGGAGCTCCTAAGGAAACTGCTGATACATTTTTCCAACAAAATGAAAGGACAGCGGGGTTTTCCTCTGGCTACTCTTGAACCTGAAGTTTAATAAATCTCTTATAAGGGTTGAATTTATCAAAGATTCAGGACGAAAGTTGCCAAAGGGAGGATGGTCAAGCACCAGATTAACTCCAGGCTTTCCCACATTGGATTCTCCATACATTTTCCCAAGCACAAGTTGGACTCTTTGGGGACAAGGGGACAGATTCAATCCAGGTCCCTTTTTGGCTGATGCAATGCAGCCACACGATTTCATGCCTTGGAGCAGCGTCACAGCCAAATTATTTGATGTGATGAGGACTTGCAAATTCAAAAATCCCAGGTGAAAATAGGCTCTTTCCACCCTGTTTTCACTCCTTATTGAAAGGCCTCTGACTTTATAGGTGACTCCAAGGTCTGGCTTAGATCTACATCCTTTAAAACAACACCTAAATAACGGCATCCTGAAGCGAGTAAAGCTGTCCTGGGAAAGGGCTCTGTGGAGTGAGGTTGATTTGCCCGTGTGGCTTCCTCAGGGCTTTCTAGACTCCATAAAAAGCCAGAGAAATGGAAATTGCAGCCATTGCTCTAAAGTGTGTTACCAGGCTTTGGTCACACACCAGCTCCCAAGTCCTCATCCGGGAATTCTGAGCAATCCCTACAGACACTCCTCCTACCTGCACGATCTGCTCAGAGCCTGAGAACCTACAAACTGCTGGAAAAGGGAAAGGTCTTGGAACTTTTGTGTGATCCTACAGCTTTTCTACAGGGTTTCTGGCTGTGGAATCTCCTGTCACCCAAGGGAGCGATGCAGATGTTCCCAGCTGTGGCAGGAAATACCCGCAGCCAGTCCTGGCCCGTAGAAGCACACTGGGCTAAGTCACTAATGGTGAGCTGGGCTAATCACTTTAATGAGCTCGTACAGAGGAGCTCCAGCACAGAGCCCCACTTTGATGTTAATTCCCTCGTGGAAGGACTCCTTTCATGTCCCAGGCTACTGTTTAAAGTACCAGACCAATCTGCTGGCACCCGTTAATTTACATCTGTCATTAATGAAGGAGGAAGTGTTTGGATCTGGTGGCAGGAGAAGAATATTTGGTTTATTTCATCCTGCCGTAGTTTTTTTTCTCAAGGTTTGGCTCCTTGAGAGGTATTACCAGGGAGGGAAATACATAACATGAGATTCTTTCTGGAGCTTGTCACTCCTCTGCTGCAAACAGCAGCAGCTTTGTTAACCTGTATGTTCAGCCTCCTCTTCTCCATTGTAAAGAACATTACATTGATCAATAAATCTTTTTTGGGGGCCACAAGTCTGCAAACTGGTTTATTTGAAAACTTAAACACACATCTCATGTCTCCTTCAAGAATGATTCTATGAGGTTTTTATGAAAACGATAGAAAAGGCAACTGTGAGCCCATTGTTAGTCAAATTAGAGCCCTTGAAATATTACTTTCTATTATTCACCTTTTTAAAGAAGTTTAATAAGCTGCATTTTATCAAACACCACTGTTTTTTTCAAGGGATTTTAGAGAGACTGTCTCACCTTTTTTGTTTCCGAAGCTGCAGATAACGTGAGAAGAAAATGTACCAAGTTTCTCAGGAATCATTCCACAGCTAATTCCAAACCAATTATTTTCTATAAAAGTGGTGGTGTAGAGGTTTCGTTGCTGTATTTAATTTTTACAGGGTGAGTGTTGATGGCACACAGAGGAAAGGAACATATCCAGGAGACAAAGCAACACAACAGAAGATTTAGTGTTTAAATATATGGGCTATCCCCAAAATCCTGTTACTAAACTCAGGATGTTTACTACACCATGGAATTATAGTATGACTTCAGATGGAAAGAACCTTAAAGATCATCTGTTCCAAACTCCCCAAAGGGATGCCACCACTAATTCAGAAGTCAGTGTTTAAATTTTTAAACAATGTAAACAACTTCTTTCAATTTTAAAGCAAACACAAACACTGTCTGCTTTTCTCCTCCCTGCCTACAGAGAGCCAGCAGTGATTCTCTAATTTCAGTCCTGCAGAAATATTTACTGGTATTTCTGATTAAAGCATCACACAAAATTGCCTGTTTAATGTTTTAACATCGTGACTTTCAGAGGAAACTGTTTGGAGTAGGGATATGGTCAGTCTAGAGGCTTTGTAATGAACACAGGTCTCAAATGTGATTCTGACTTCTCAGTGCTCCTACAGCTGAGCCATTAAACAGTGATTTTACCTGATTTCTGCCACACAATCCATCAGAATGGGTCAGCAGTGTCCTTCCTGCTCCTTTGTTGAGGAGGTTTCCTTTTGGAAGGGGAATGGAGCCCGAAGGAGGGCCGGTCCTGATGCACCTGGCTGTACCTGGGTCCCCGTGAGGACACGGAGAGTGAGCGTGAGTATGGTTTGTGTTGTCACCGCGCCAGCCTCGGCCCCAGGGAGGTGTCTGGCCCCACGGGGTACCTGCCCTGCGATGTCCACCTGGAAACACTGGCATTTCCTCCCTTCCCAGACCAAATGTATCCATTCTGGGAAATAGAATTTATTTATTGTGTGCCATAATATTGATGCAAATGAAGCCCTGGTTCTTCATGGAGCTTTTTGGATTTCACTGGGCACAACCGCCTTGTGAGCCCAGGCTGGGGCTCAGGGACACAGGGATGGCCATCCACAGATTCTGGAAGGGCTTCTGGAGATCACCCAGTCCAAGGCAGGGTCACCTGGAGCAGGTGACACGGGAGGATGTCCAGGTGGGTTTGGGATGTCTCCAGAGAGAGAGAGAGAGAGTCCACACCCTCCCAGGGCTCTGCCACCCTCACGGAAAGAAGTTCTTCCTCGTGTTGATGTGAAACTTCTTGTGTTGTGGTTTATGGGCGGTGCTCCTTGTCCTGTCGCTGGACAGAGCCTGGCACCACCCTCTTGGAGTGCTTTACACGGATTGCGGACTCCTTCCCTCTCTCCCTCTCTGTCTCTGCCCCCGAAATCTCAGGGAACGCTTTCCAGGATCACTCCTAGGGGTGATGCCGGCCGTGCCCCGCGGCCCGGGCGCGGTGCGTGGTTCGGGGCCGGTGCAGAGTTGGGGGCCGGTGCGGGGCCTGCCCTGTGGCCGCCCCGTCCCCGCCCGGTGCCGGCGCTCCCGTGCGCGCCCCCCCGGCGGGCGGCGGGGGCGGGCGCCGTCCGGGCCGCGCTGATCGCAGCGCGCCATTGGCCGCTGTCTGCGCGCACGTCACGATCATGATGAGAATTAATGATCGGGGCCGCTGATTTCATTGTGTGACGCCGGGACCGACCCAGCCGAGCTCGGCCGAGCCCGGAGCCCCCGCGCCGGCCCCGCGCTACACGGTAAGCGCGGGGGAGCCCCCCTCCTCCCGCTGGGGGGTGTAGGGGAGCGCGGCGGGGCCCCCGGGCGGGAGGGGAGGAGGAAGAAGATCGTGATGATGATGGTGATGATGGTGATGATGATGATGCCGGCGATGCCCCCCCCCAACCCCCCCCGGGCCCGGTGGTGGGGGTGGGGGGAGGCCCCGAGCGCGGACCCGCCCGGCGCGCGCAGGCGCTGCTGCGCCTCCCGCCCCCCCCCCCCCGCGCGGCCCCGAGCGGGGGGGGCAGCGCCGGGCACGCGCCGGGAGCCGCCGGGGGAACTGCGCGTGCGCGCGCAGCCGCTCCGCGCGCGCCGGGAGTGCGCCCGCGCGCCTGCGCCGGCCGGGACCGCTCTGCGCGTGCGCGCCCGGCCGGCAGCGGCCCCCCTCAGCCATGGGTGCTTCAGTGACAGACATAGAAACATCTCGGTTACAGAAACATCTCGGGCACAGAAACATCTCGGCCTGAGAAACATCTCAGTTACAGAAACATCTCGGGCGTAGAAACGTCACGGGCACAGAGCCTGAGAAACACGCCGGGGTCCACTGCACCGCCTGTCACCGAGCTGAACCACGGCACTCAGTGCCACGTCCAGCCTTGCTTTAAACACTTCAGGGACGGGCACTCTACCCCCTCCCTGGGCAGACCCTTCTAATGTCTGTCCACCCTTTCTGTGGAGAAATTGTTTATAATGTCGATCCTAAACCTCCCGTGGCACAGGTCCTGTCATTGCTGATTTCCTCATTCCCCGGTGCCTCAGTCACAGGATCCCAGCATCCCTGAGGCTGGGAAAGACCTCTGAGGTCACCGAGTCCCGCCTGGGCCCGATGCCCACCTTGTCACCCAGCCCAGAGCACTGACTGCCACGTCCAGGCCTTCCTTAGACACCAGGGATAGGCACTCCAAACCTCCCTGGGCAGCTCATTCCAATGTCTTATCACCCGGTCCATGAAGGATTTCTTCCTAATGTCCAACCTAAACCTACCTTGGCAAAGCTTAAGAATGTGTACCCTTGTGTCGGGTTGCCTTACCCCTCAGTGTACTCATGTTGGCAGGGGTGTGGAAGAAGATGAACTTTAAGGTCCCTTCCAACCCAAACCCCTCTGTGATTCCATGGTGTCATGCCAGTCATGGTGGTTGGACAGGGGGCCTTGTGCTGCCACGCTTTTATCCCTCAGCTGTTTGAGGATGTGTCCTTGGCTGTGCAGTTCTGGAGGTCTCACCCCTGGAAGTGCTTGTGTGGCACTCGCCTGCCCCGACAGTCCCCAACCCTGTCCCCTGCCCTCTTAGCTTGGGGTTTCTCATTCTTTGGGATCACACATAACTCACCTAGCTGTGTCCTCCCAGCTGGAGTCCTGAAGCAGCTCACATATTCAGAGTAACACTGCATTTTAATGTTTCTTCCCTTTTTGTAAGACATAGATCTTACAAAACACGTACATGGTTTATTTAAAACACGTGGCTAATCCAGCTGCAGTCAAGAGTCTCATTTGTATTAATAAAGCAGGATGGGATGCATAAACCTGCAGTGTTGTGGTCATGGGTTATTATGTTATTAAGTTACTGAGGGCTGTCTAATTTGTCCCTAATAAAGGGCTGCATTTTATAGGTAGGGCTGTAATGCAATCCTACAAATGCTGTACTTAGTGGAGAGGAAAGCAATTATGCTGCAAGTCACGGATATTTAAAAGTAGTTTTACAAGCTGGTCTGTACATTACACTCACCCAAGCATCAGCCTCATCTATGGCACTTGGAGTGAGTGGTTGTAACTGGTTTGGCCTGTGTAGGAAAGAGGCACCAACCTACAAATTCAGATTATTAAAGGTTGTTGCTTGAGCGTGTCAGCTGCGGGGTTTGTTGGTTGGTTGTTTTCTTTCCATTTGGGATGTGCAAGAAATGGTGAGTTTTTGGCAGCCGTGGAAAGTGAATGAGATTATTTCAGTTCAAGTTTCTAAAGCTGGAGGAATAGTGTCACTACTGCAGTCTTGTTTTATTTATGTCTGTGGTAGTTTTCTTACCACAGTTTTGTCTCAGATTTATATTGGCACTAAGACTTGCTATTTTTTGCCACTGGAGATCTGTGGAGGGAACAAAAAAAAAGATAAATTGGGAGTGTGCTGATTTTCTTGTTGTACCTCTTACAGATGGAGAGACTAGAACAGAAATAGTCTTTGTAAGGTGACTTTTTTCTAGGCAAATGCCTTTTTGGAGCTGAAGTTAAAAAAGAAAATTCTCAGAAACTGATTGTTCCCTTTTATCTCTCTGTGTTAATCCCTGACAGTTTTAGAATGTGTTATAGCATAAATATTTTTATACTTAGTTATTTCCTTGTGGCTTGTACTCTTGAGTTAATTGATTTATTTATTATTTATTTGACATCCAAGACTAGTTTCTCTTGCTGTTTGAAGTGAGTATAATTGTGGGTTTGTTTCCTTTTTTTTCAAATTAATTACTATTAAAGATTTACCTTTTAAATGTTTACTTGATTCAGCAATCCAAATATTTAAGGACTTTTGGGGACTAAGATCATACTGCTGTACATTGTAGGCATAAATTATTTTTCCTTCTTATGCTTCTCCTTTATTTTTTCTTTATTTTTGCCCCCAGATCTCTCAAGTAATTGCAGAACAGCTCAGTAACTCCTTAATTATTTGATTACATTATTTTTCCCATTTCTTTATAGTTGTTCTTTGTTTTGTGGCACTCCTTGACATCGAGTTGTTTCCATTAGTTGCTAAAAAGGAATGAACTGGCTTCACCAGGTCTCCCTGGAGAGATTCCTGGTTTTGGAATGTTGGATGAAGTCACTGGGGTGGAAGGGCTGGATTTGCAGCACGATCAAATCGTGCTGTGGGATCGTGCACTGAGTACCTGTTCCATGAGGCAAACCACGGCTTCAGGAGCAAACTGTGCTGGGGGTCCTCCTGCTCTCTCTCTCTCCTCATTCTCGCTCTTCCTGGAGAAGGGATGGGGAGAAGTTTCTCAAACCACTAAGGAGGCCTGGAAAAGTTCAGCTGTAAGAACAACCCCAGGGTCTCAGGGTGTCCATAGAATTGTCCTTGGGACAAACTGAAAGCCATGGAGCTCCCATCTTTGTCCTTGTCAGTCACCTCCCTGGGATCTCCCAGTGCCTGACAGCACTTGCACTCCATTTACACCCCCCAAACCATGACACAGCAGAGGGATCTCACAATGAGCAGATTTTTAAATTAGTGTTAGTTCAGAAAGGCAGTGAAAACATCTTTATATTGTTGGGTTCACAGCAGGCTCCACAGGAGTGGAGAGTCACCAGTGTTGGTTGGCCTAGGACAAGTAGCAGGGGCAAGGGAAATCTTGAAAAACCTGCATTTTCAGCTGCCATAGGTTATTCTTTGGACTGCCAGAGATGCCAACACACTTGGCCAAGGCTGCTTTATTTTATTAGAGCAGGCAGATGTTGAATCCTTAAATACAGCTTTGCCACCTCTGTCTTTTATTAAAGTGAAAATTCAGCGTACTACAGTCATGAAATTTGTTTGCATAATGCTTTACCTGATTTTTATTAAATTTCACAGAGTTCTTTTCTGTAACAAACTCTCTTTTCAGTGCCAATGTGTTGCCAACCAGCTGGACACCCGGCTTCCCAAAAGCTCACATGCATGTTTGCTAAGCTTGGCAAGTCAAGATCAAAATGAAATTGTAATAAAAATCCATGTGGATTCTGAGGTTCGAGACAAAGGTGAGAAATCGTGAAGAGTGCTCTGTAGGTGCACAAATTGGGAAAAGGAATTTATTTCCTTGGAAGATGCTGAGGTTGTTTTGAATAATAGTCTGTGATGAAGGTGTGTGACCTGCTGATTTCCTTCATGCTGATGTGGCTGCCCCAATGTTCAGTAATTTTAGCACTTTGCAAGTTACTTCCTGTGTTAAAAAAAATAATGTAAGAGTTCATATCTTGTTCTAATTATGAAAACTGATGCTAAACATGTAATACTTCCAAAAAAAATAATCAGCATAATCCTTTGATGAATGTATCCTGAATTAATTTGTCTCAGAGACAGTAACACTATGTTCTTACAGCTGTGTGAATACTCACTGTAGGTGAATTCCCAGGTGTAACAGGCAAAGGAAGTGAGCAGAACTTGTTGCCTGTGCAGGTGGGATATGCAGAGGCAGCTCTTCCTGGATTAATGGGATGGCTCTGGACTCTGTCATTTTCTAGGGGAGCACCCAAACATCTCTCAATTGCTTTATTCAACACAGGGTACTGCTTTAGATATTCAGAATCAGCCCTTAAGAACTGCTGATGGCAAACTGATTTCCATCTGCATTTTACAAGTGACATAGTGTCCGAGAGCTTTGAACCTGCCAGAGACAGAATATTGCCAGGTGTCCTTCACACTGGTATGAAATCGGTGGAAAATGGTGCAGGACTGTCTGTTGACTGAGGATTTGTTATATCCAAGACACAAAAAGCTTTAATAAATCTCACCTGCTTATTTGAAGGTTTAGATGTTGGAATGTAAGTTGAGGTTATGACTCAGTTCATAACTCTGGCTGGAGGATCCTGTAATCTGTTTATTTAAATCAGTTTCTAATGGTCTCTGCAGGGATTCTTTGAGCTCTGCTTTACTGAATTTAAGGCAGAAGCTACCAAAGAATCTTACCAGGACTTTGGTTGGCAGGTGTAGTTTTTAAAGTGTGGAGTGATTAAAATCCACTGCAAAAATGAGTTATTAAAGCAAAGCATGACCTCTCCTGAGCTTAGCTGGGCCAAGCGTGTCATGCAATGCTCAAGGGTTTATCTGAAGTTCAAGTGATTTAATCAAAAGGCTCCACCCTATTTTTATCTAAATTACAGATGTCAAACACAGCAATGAAAGTATTTTAACACAGAAGTGACCTTGGATACAGAAATCCACATAATTAAAAAATACGTCAAGAACCTGACACAGGTCTTCCCTCGCAGGTCATCAGGTCTGGCTTTAAAAATTTATCTTGCCATTGGAAGAGTTTTCAGTGCAGTTGATGAACTGTGTGGAGAGCATGATGTGATGAGCCTGAGTATGGAAACGCTGGAGCTTTGGAATGACATCAGCTGGATTTGGAAAGATGGAAGTTTCAGAACTAGTTCTGATGGGGTCATTTGTGGGAACTGAGCTCCACTAAACAAAACAGGAGTGCTGGTTCTGAAAGAAGAGTAGGCAGGAGTGGAAGCTGGGTCCTGCCAATCGTTCAGGAGGAAAAAGGATCACAAAATTAACTCTTCCATGTTCCTTCAAAGTGATGTAAATCAGTCGGTGGCCTCATCGTTGTGTATCCACATGGGAGATCTGAAGGCAGTTCTCAGCATGACAAAGTAGATTATTATGAACTTTATTGATTTGTTAATGGACTAATAATTGTCTCTTCTGTTGCTTGCTATAAATTTCTTTAAGGAGTAGATTATTCAGAACAAGAGTCTCCTTTGCCCAGCTCTGGCTGTGACTGAATAAATGTTCTGGGGGAGGCAGAACTTGGGCAAACCTGACTTGTAATGCAGTTGGTGCTGCATTTAATAATGCACTGGATTGAGGGGGTGAATAAGAGTTGAGAATAGAGGTAAAACATGCGATTGAAAATTCATCTTCTATTTTATCTCAATGTTATTTCAAAGAAACAGTAATTTTACAAATTGGTAGTTACTGATTTTTCTATTGCCTGTTGACATAGAAAGGAAAGTAAACTCTGAAGTCAAAGCTCTGGCCTACAAGCAGTTTACTCCAAATTCTAGATATCAATCTCCTTCTTCATACAGGCCTGTTGAACTCTTAACATCCATTACCATTACATTGTATAATCATCTTGGAGAATAAAGTGAAACCAGTTGGATGTCTTCTTATGCTTTTGAGCCCTTAATAATTTTATTTACTTTATATTAGAAGCAGCTCTTGTGTAAAGATTAGGTAGATCACCTCCTTTCCATTCAGAATTTTCAAAAATGCTTGGCTACAAAGGGTTCCCTCATCCCTTTTATTTTCCTACAGGATGATGGCAGGTTTCTTGCCTTTGGTTCATTCTGTATTGTGGTGAATCTACTGCATTAAAATAACTTGTGGCTGGTGACGTTTTTGCTTCCCAAGGCACCAAGTTGGATGCAAGTTGTTCCTGGCTTGCACTTGCATTGTCTCAACACAAAAAAGGTCCTGTCTTGAAAATCTTTGATGATGGGGCTCTTCTTTTCTGGTGTCTGCTCAGAGGATTACCTTCTCTGCCTGTGTAGATTGTGTAACAGGAGCATCAAACTTCAGTTTGCCGTTAGGACTCTATTGTGTGTTTTGTAATATTGATAATATTGGCAGTAATGTTTGCCTTTCCCAATCCAGGGCATGAATCTTCACACTTATCATGGCAATGTCTGGTTTAATGTGTTCCTCAAAGTGCTGCCCTGTCCAGGCCAGCACTCCCTGTGAAGTGAGTCCTCACAGTGAAACTCAAGGGAACTGAGCTGAGGAGTTGCTGCTGACCCAGGAGGAACCTGGGGCTCTTATCCTGGCTGAGTTCCTGAGCACCACTTTAGACAAAGCCAAGGAGCAGGAACACATCCCAAAGTCCAAAGCCAGCGCTGGTTATATCCCAGGAAAATAACCCTTACATGTTCTTAAAAATTCAGATTTCCAGCCTTCAGGGGGTGTCACAGCAGCAGAACTTTCTCAGCCTGGCACATGGGTGTCCCTGCTCTGGTAAACTGGAGCGTTTGTTAAACTGGGTGGGCAGGGCCAGGGCTGCCCAAAGCCCTTCCTTGGGGATTTTCCCCCAAATTGGTCTTTGGTCCTTGGTCCTTGTGACTTTGCAATGGGAAGTGCCAGTACTGACACAGCAGAAGGACTGGCTCTTGTGGAGTACAGGAATTGCTGAAGTTGGAGACAGTGGAAACTTGACTCGTGTCAAACAGTCACCTTGATTTTATACCAGATTGCCAGATTTATTTATTTTTTGTTAGGGATGGGCAACAGACCTGCTGATATCAGAGCTGCTGATATTTCTCTGTTTTGCCCAATGCCTTTATTTCATTTATATTTTTAAGGGAGAAACTTCTACTTTCAAACTAGAACCTCATGAACTTAGCAATATCTTGGAATATTTATTTATTTATGAAAAGCAATCACTGTTGTTCCAAACATCCAATGCACCTGTTCAGCTTGAGTCTGTCACAAGGCTGATCGCAAGAGGCTTTCTTGGAAAGTCAGGAAGAGTGTTGGTAAAAGATTCTGTAGAGAAAACATGTCAATCCTCAGTGTTACCACAGGCACAAATGAGAGCCTGTGCATCCTGCAAGTGTTACAGTTTCCATTCCAGCTTTCAGAGTATCTCCTTTTCTTTTCAGATGAATCTGCGTTCTGTATTTACTGTAGAACAACAAAGGATATTACAGCGTTACTATGAAAATGGAATGACAAATCAAAGTAAAAATTGCTTTCAGCTCATATTACAGTGTGCACAAGAAACTAAACTGGATTTCAGCGTGGTCAGGGTAAGTACTGAGGCCTTCCACATTTGTTAAGCATACACATTCATTGCTTTACATAAGATATAGAGAGGTCCAGAGTCTCTAACTTTATCCTTGTCTTAAATCAGACTTCTGTGTGTGTGTGACATTCATTTTTACCCAGGGAGCCTATTTACAGTTTGTTTTCACTGAAATAACTTCACATGACTGTTGAATTTAGCAGGGGCCTGGGTTGCACAAGGAGTCGTTTTTGTTCTTTGTCTTTTGTTGGGATTTTTTAAATTATTTTTCACAAAATTATGAGTTGATTTGCCCTATAGAAACTTTGTATAATGTATCAAAGCAAGGTCACGTTATCAATAAACTATTTTTAAGCTAAATAAGTTTCTATAAATTAATATATTTGGGGCAAACAATTGTGGAACTATTTCTTTTGATGCACTCTGTCACACTTGTATTCCACATTGCAGTCATAAATATTGTGCTCCCTTGTGGTTATTTACAGCGAGGACATTCTTTTCCTATAAAACAAGAATGTCCCAGTGCTAACAGGAGCTCTTCCAGAGTCTATGAATTCCATGGGAAGGGAAATAATAATCCCTTTGTGAAACACTAGACAACAAAATGGCTGTTATCCGAGAGCAGAAATAGAAATCCTGAGGCATTAGATGGAAAAATAACAAAGGGTAGCAGAGCTCCCAGGAGCTGCTGTGACACTGGACACTGAGGAGGAGCAAGTGGGACAAGTCTAGGTTGGTTTTTAATTGGTTTAACAGTGGCACATTGACAATAACAGCCCAAATCCAAATTCTTACCTGGATCCCTCTCCCTCAGAACACTCTGGAAACATTAAAAGTTACTTTCTCAGCTCGAGGTGGTAGAAGCTGTGAAAGTCAGCCAGGGATTCAGGCTCCTGGGGCAGTTGTAACAGGAATCTGTATGCTGATGGTGCAGCCGGGCCTGGTTTGCTATTTTTGTGCTGATTGCATGTCCTAGAGGAGGCAGCCCAGCTCCCCTCTCCTTGCAGTTCTCTCTGTCTTCATGTTTCCTTTCCCTCTCCATTTCCCTTCCTGCACTCAAGTATCATTCCTTCTGATTTCTTCCCTTTCTGAGCCCTGATTTGCTGCACTTAAACTACTTCATACTTAGGAAGTGCAATGGAAACAGATCCAGTGTTTGTCCTGCATTCGTCCTATTTTAGGATGATCTCACCTTTCTCTTTACACCTCTCATTTCTGCTTCTCCTAATGCCCCCTTTTTTAACTTTTTTTCTTTTTTTCCCTATAAAACTCTTGGAGAGTGATTAGTTCTTTGCAAAATGATGTTGCAGCTGGCACTTGCAGATAGGATTGTAATAGACACATGAATTCCCTAAATACAATTGGTCAGGAGACTGAGACTCTCAGCAAAGCTGACCAGTAACTGACATTTTACTGCATGTTACAAATTGTGCCTCAAATTTGACATTTTGTAAAATTTGACAAAAAAAAAATTAGTAGAGTGGAATTGTGTATGGCAGGGATGTTTGTTTTCCTGTAGGGAATTAGTCACGGTGCTGTCGATGAAATAAATCTCGAGGGTAACTTCAAGACAGGAGGCACGAGAGTCTCAGGATTTTTGAGGAGATGGGGCTTTGGAATTGAGGCTGGGGTTGTCCTGTGTGTGAGTCGTGGATCCCAAGGAGGAGAGGCCTGGATTTCTACCCCATCTTGTTCACAATATTTACAAATATTTACATATTTGTAAACTTAGGTCTCAACTCAAACACTTAACATGTCACCAGATCTGCTTAAAAATGGAATTGCTGATTTTTTTCTGCCTCCTTGACGCCTTGTTTTGTGTTTGTTGTCGTTGCTGTCGTCGTTCGCAGACGTGGGTTGGCAACAAGCGGCGGAAGATGAGCAGCAAGATCGCCACGGAATCTGGGGGCATTCCCCCAGGGACTGCCCCTGCCACTCCCTCCATGCCCCCGGAGGCAGCAGTGAGAAATGTGGTAAATATTGCTCGATCCCAAAGCCAGCAATCCTCTTGGTCCTCTTCTAACAACGACGTGATAGTGACTGGTATCTACAGCTCTGCCAGCTCTTCGGGCCGGCCCGGAGCCGCCAAGTACACGAACGCCTCCGTGGCGGAGCTGCACAAAACCTCCATCCCACGGCTCCCGGGCAGGAGTGACGCAGACTTCCAGCAGCAGCACATCCCCCTGGGACGGCAAATACCCCACTGTAAAAACGCTTCCCTCTTAGTGGGGGAAAAGACCATTATTCTAGCCAGGCAAACGAGCGTGCTCAACTCTGCCAACTCCATCTACAGCCACACGAAGAAAAGCTACGGCAGCTCCTCGGTGCAGACGGCGGAGCTGGTGTTACCTCAGAAACCCATGATTTGCCACAGGCCCTGCAAGGCCGAGCCCTTGGGGTGCCAGCGCTCGCACAAACCCGAGCACGCGGCCCTGGCGTCACACGTGTCCCCCGGGCCGAGGGCTCACCCCAGGGACCCCGCCTGCGGCACCCAGAACCTGGAGATCCGCGAGGTGTTCTCGCTGGCGGTCACGGACCAGCCCCAGCGGCTGGTGGCGGGGAGCACGACGCAGAAACATCCCTCCCTGGAGGGCAGCTGCCTGTCCATCGCGATGGAGACGGGCGACGTGGACGACGAGTACGCCCGCGAGGAGGAGCTGGCCTCCATGGGAGCGCAGATCCAGAGCTGCTCCAGATACTGTGAGGGCAGCGGCTCCGGCCGCTGGGACAACCAAAGCGCGGCCGGGCCGGGCCGCAGTGGGGGCTGTGGGGCACAGCTGGGCAGTGCCAGGGATGTGCCTGACAATCTCCTCTACCACAGCAGAGAGTTCCACCTGCCTGCACGGACCTCATTGCACACAACATCCAGCACGATTTATAACACTTCCAACGCGGCCAGAAGTACCTTTTCTCCTCATTTTACATCTTCAAGTCAACTGAAGCTGTCACAAAACCAAAATAATTACCAGGTAAACCATCAGTTTATCTCTGCCTTCAAACCTCAAAGCTGAGGTTGTAGATAAATGCTGTTTCCTTTCGAAGTTGGTAGCTATTAGGCAATAGGTTCACCTTTCTGCAGTCTGTGCTGCTTTTTTGCCTTTCAATGGAGGTAATTCCTTCTCAAACCCAGTGCAGGCAGCACTGCAGCATGGTAGCACTTTTGCCTGTCCAGCTGAGCCCCTGGTAGCCAAATATTGAAGATCAGTGAGGATTTCAGGGATTCCATGGCTAAATTTTGGCTGCAGAAGGGTCATACCTACGAGCTGGTGGTTGCTCAAGCCTGGCTTTCCAGCACACGCCCTGGCCATTCCCTGGGTGTTCCCACACCTCACACGTGGCACAAGACAGGGTTTTGTGCATTTGCTCACCCCATTAATGTCAGCTTGGATTCCTGTACCCCCTGTGCAGGTGGCAGTCTCTGGACCTGTGCTCTGTCAGGGATTAGGATCCCCTGTCAGGGAGTTAACTCAGCTTCCTTTCCCACAGCATCTAATTCAAATAATCAGTTTTATATTCGATCCCTTTATTCCTCTTCCTGTACTAAAACCCCTTTAGTGATACTGAGGGGAAATTAAATGCAGATAACTGAAGAAGTAAAAGATGTTTAGGAGAAACTGCAACACTTGACACATTTTTTTAGGTTTTGATATTACAAGGGGAGAGATACTTATGCAGGAAACATCCAAACTGGTATTTTTAGTGGATTTTTGCACCATCTGGCATGACATAGCCTGGGGACACTGAGGTAAAAGTCTTTTAAGGCTGACAGGATATGATTCTGTGTGTGTCACCTGCATGCATTTGCCTGTTATTGCCTTTTTTGTTTTATCCTGAAAATAAACCATGTTGACAGCATATCAGCTTTTCCTGCTTTGCTTACCAGGATAAAGAACAAGACTTTGTGAGTCATGTTTTTTTTACCCTTTCTTTTTTTTGATTTTGTTTTTATTTTCTTTTTTTCCTGACTTGTTCCTATATCAAGTGCCCGTTTGAGAGAAAGCTTCTGAGTCCAAGCCAGTGCCACTTTTTACCTGAATTATTGCTTTCCTGGGTAAACCAGAGGTTTGATGAACAGAGAGTAAATTCAGGGGGTAGATGGCCCATCAGATGAGCTGGCCTCTCCTTTACTCTCACACAGTCTCAGTGTTTGTTGTTACTTTTCTTACTTGGTTATAGAATTCCTGAAATGCTGTTTACTTTTGCCATCCCCATTTCATAGGAGAAGAAAAGCTGTGGAGATAAGTTCAGTAAAGGGTTGGTAAAAGTGCTTATGATTAAGGACATTTTTTTAAGTTTCATGAAGTGAAATCATTATGCCTCCATCAGCTGTGTGCTCATGGTGCTTTATTTCACTCTTGAAAAAGCATTAGAGAGATTGATTTCTTCTATTATAATTTTTTTTAAAATGAAATTCAGAATAACTTTGTTTTGGGGTTTTATGGCGTAGGAACTGAGTCTTTTTGAAGAGCTAGAACAGTGCATGGTAGATGATATTTTATCTGTCCTTGTGGTGTTTTATAGATCAGAATAAGACCTCTGGAACTTTGTTTCGGATTTTTTTTTCTTTCTTGTAGCAACATACCTGGTTTTTCGATGAGTGAGGAATTCATCTGTACCCCAGCTGACCTCCCTGCCTGTCTCAGACACCCTGTTCTTTGGATTTGGCATGTGGATGGAGGGAGCTTCTGTTTCCTCTCATATCCCTTGTCATTCCAGAAGAGTTTTAAACCTTGGAAAAGCTGAGCAGGATGTTGTTAATTCTCTTACTGCTGTGAACATGCACCCTGTGAACCCCTGAGGTGACACTTCTGGGTATTAGAGACTTTCTAAGGTGCTGTCTTGAATCCTTTTAGGCTTGTACAGGATGACACTTCCTTTTTTTGTAGTCACTTTATGTTAATTTTATTGCCCATGTTTAGCTAATTTATCCATCAGCACAGAGATGAAAATCCTTAAACTTGGGGAAATCTTCTTGAATTTAAAAATAGATTAAACCTGAGCTAAATGATTATTGGAGTAGTTGAACATCCAAGCAGATGCTTCTTCAAAGTCAGGACTGTGTGATTCATGTTTTGATGAAGTAATTACTGTCATATATTGGTGGGGTATCTAATTAGCAATTAGTTATAGCTTCCTTACTGGTTCAATTAATCAAATTCATGTTAGTGTAACTTAAGACTAAATTTAATTAAGTGATCAATTTTAATGCCTGAGCAGTTTCAGTAAACAAATTCTTCAGCCTACTTGCTTGTCTTAGTTTGACTTTGAGTGTGTTGAAGTGGAGAGGTTATCTGTGCTGTCGTCCAGGCTGAATTGGGATTTAGGCTTGGTTTCTTCCCCCAACCCTAAGGGACAAGAACACCATTGAGAATTTATGGATTTTTATTTACTCTGTTCCCAAGCCCAGCCCTCGTGCCTGTTTGACAAAGGCAGCTCAGAGCTGTGCCATGCACGTTGTCTTTCAGGGACTTCTCTTGAGATGAACTGGGCTGGTTTTGGCCTCATCCCTGTCAGCTGTGTGCATTTGTCTTTCCAGCAATCCTTAATGCTCTGACAGGTAGATTTTGCTTAATTCCCGTAGAAAAGCACTTTTCTTCTTTGTGGCCCCAATTAAATTAGTGGTGCCTTTGCAGTGGATTCTGTGGTGTGAAGCTGTTGTGTGGGATAGAGGGTTGAAACAGATATAACTCTACAGAATTTCTAAGATGTGTGTGTGCAGTGAAAAAAATTAATATTTTTGGCCCAAACCCTGATGCAGGCTGGCCCTTGGAACAGGAGGTGCTCCCTTCCAGCCCCTCTCAACCCTCTTTGTGCTGTAATGACAAAGTGTCTGACCTTAGGGGAGCTCCAAGTGCTTCCAGTTAAATCTTAAAGAATAAAGTGTTTTACGTGCTTGTAGATCAGGCACCTGTACCAGGGCTGCTGTCCTTGTTGTGCTCATGCTGCAAAAGCCATCACTTGGCAAATACAGAAAGTCTCAGTGCAGTTTGGTTCAGTCAGCAGAAGTGAACAGGTTTTTTCCTCACATACATGTGTGTAATGACTTGAGGTGATTGATCTTGCCTGAGCTGTGTTCAGTCTCTCAAGCATTGCTTGTCTGCAGCAGGAGATGAACATGGAATCTTAAATAAGCCTAAACTATTCCAGGCTGTGACACACCTCAGATGGTCAGGGAAAACACACTGAGATTTTTATTTAATAAAGTCTGACCTCTGGGAATAATGGAAGAGCAATAGGAATGGAAGCAGCTCTCCTTTGCCTTCACACCCCTTCCCCATCCTTCTCTATCTTGATATCCCTAATTTTTCTGCTGGCACTCAAATCTTTAACATCAGACATTGGACAACTCAGTGACAAACACGAGAGCATTTTTTCTGGAAGCTGAAGTGATGTAATTGAAAAAGATGTGAGGGCAGCTCAGTCCTCAGCCCTTGTCTGACTCCAGTCTGCTCATCCTGCCAGGTTGGGACAGATGGAAAGGCAAACTGCTGTTGTGAAATACAAGTTTTGGGGTACCAAAAGTACAGAAACACCCAAGTTGTCACTGTGTTATCTTGCCCTCACCCAAAGAAACAGTGTTTTATTCTTGGCAGTAAAGGTGAGTGTGACTTAGGTTTTGAATCTTAACCTGTTTACAGACACTGGTGTCAGAATTGAATGCTGAAATCTCAGTCTTGGCTCTCACAGCAACCTAAGCTGCTCTTGTTTTCTGTTTTATTTTCTCCTTCCCTTCTGCAGATTTCAGGAAACCTTACTGTGCCTTGGATTACAGGTTGTTCCAGAAAAAGAGCAGTAAGTACATTTCCATTAAAGTATTTAATGCATCAAGTGAAGCAATGAAAAGTTGATAAAAATGCATTTTGAAAATGTCAGTTCTATTTACCTTGGGTGGGTTCTTTCTCTTTTTCCTTTGATGCAAACATGATCTGCAGGTGGAGTGTTTCAGTTGAGGTGAAGTTGATGTTTGTCTTTAAAAGCAGGTCATGGTCATAATCCAGTGTGAAGTGATGCCCAGGCAGGAATCCTGCTCTTAGCTCAAATACAACATCTGAATTGAGCTTGGAGCTCAGAATGTTTTTTATATTGAAAGTGAAGTGGTTGTTAATTGAGGTAACTGAATGCTTAAGAGAGTAACTCCCTCTGCAGCTTCTCTGCACATGCACAGAATTAGTCAGTGCTGGCTGTAGGAACTTGATCAAGTTTAATTTTATTCACATAAATGTCATTTCACAGTAGCAGAATCAGCCAGTTTTGTGTCCTCAATTCACAGACAACTCCAAACCATAACACAAGGTATGAACCCACTTTTGTCAGGGATAAAAAACCTCTGCCCAGCGCTTTTCGTTCAGTTACTTCTCAGCATTTCCAGTTTGTCTTTGAGGAGGTGTCAGTTCTGCCTCCTTGTCATGGAAATCCAGCCTTGGGTGGGATGGTACAGCCAGGCTCTCCAGGGGCTGCTCTTTCAGTCCAGCTCTGACAGAAGCAACAACTGGAGAAGTGTCATGGTAACCAAACTCCCCAGTGTGGAGCTGGCAGTGTCCTGGCAGTGTCCTGGCAGTGAGTGCTCTGGCAGTGTCCTGGCAGTG